>NW_027227965.1:0-66950 GCF_037783145.1 Equus przewalskii
ACACGCTGGTGATTTTGGCGTGTCTGACAGGTTGTTCCGTTGTGCTTGGCAGGTGGTTCAGGCTTGGCCGGCAGGTGGTTCCAGACTGTCCAGGACGTGTTTCCAGCTTCTCCGGCAGGTGGTTCTGGTACGTCTGAGAGGTGGTTCCGCCATGGCTGGCAGGTGATTCCAGACCGTCCCCCTGGTGGTTCTGGCATAGCCAGCAGTTGATATTGGCCTGTCCGGCAGGTGGTTCCAGCGAGTCGAACAGGTGGCTCCGGCGTGCTCGGCAGGTGGTTCCGGTCTGTCCGGTAGGTGATTCCGGCGTGTCCGGCACGTGCTTCCGGCACGTCTGAGAGGTGGTTCCGGCATGCGCGACAGGTGATTTCCGAGTGTCCGCCAGGTGGTTCTGGCGTACCCGGCAGGTGATTTTGGCGTGTCCGGCAGGTGTTTCTGGAGAGTCGAGCAGGTGGCTCCGGCATGCTCGGCAGGTGCTTCCGGCGTCTCTGGCACGTGGTTCTGGTGTGTCTGAGAGCTGGTTCCGGCATGTCCGGCAGATGATTCCGGAGTTTCCGCCAAGTGGTTCTGGCATACCCGGCTGGTGATTTGGGCATGTCAGGTAGGTGGCTCCGGCGTGCTCGGCAGGTTGTTCAGACGGGCCTGGCAGGTGTTTTCCGTCTGTTCGGGGTGTGGTTCCAGCATCTCATGCACATGGTTCTGGCACGTCTGAGATGTGGTTCCGGCCGTCCCAACAGGTGTTTCCAGAGTGTCCGCCAAGTGGTACTGGCGTAGTTGGCAGGTGATTTTGGCATCACTGGCAGGTGGTTCCAGCAAGCCTGGCAGGTGATTCCAAAGTGTTCCCCAACTGGTTTTGGCGTAGCCGGCAGGTGATTTTTGTGTGTCCGGCAGGTGGTTCTGGCGAGTCGAGCAGGTGGTTCCGGCGTGCTCGGCAGGTGCTTCCGGGGTCATTTGCACGTGGTTCTGGCATATCTGAGAGGTGGTTCCGGCATGCCCGGCAGGTGATTCCGGACAGTTCGCCAAGTGTTTGCGGCGTAGCCGGCAGGTGATTTTGCAT
The DNA here is from genome assembly GCF_037783145.1 of Equus przewalskii. Lineage (NCBI taxonomy): Eukaryota > Metazoa > Chordata > Mammalia > Perissodactyla > Equidae > Equus > Equus przewalskii. Next base: position 1,055 of record NW_027227965.1, read on the forward strand.
GTCCAGCGGTCGTTCCGGCGGGTCGAGCTGGTGGTTCCGGCGTGTCCGGCAGGTGGTTCCGGTCTGTCCGGCAGGTGGTTCTGTGGTGTCCGGCACGAGGTTCACTCTGAGAGGCTGTGCCGGCATGCCCCTCACGTGATTCCGGATTGTCCCCGAAGTGGTGCTGGTGTAGCGGGCAGGTGATTTTGGCGTGTCCGGCAGGTGGTTCAGGCGAGTTGAGCAGGTGGTTGCAACGTGCTCGGCAGGTGCTTCCGGCGTCTCCGGCACGTGTCTCTGGCACATCTGACTGGTGGTTCCAGCATGTCCAAAAGTTGATTCCGGTCTGTCCGGTAGGTGGTTCCGGTGTGCACGGCACGTGGTTCTGGTACGTCTCAGAGGTTGTTGCGTATGCCCAACAGGTGATTCCGGACTGTCCGCCACATGGTTCTGGCACGTCTGAGAAGTGGTTCCGGCATGCCCGGCAGGTCATCCCAGAGAGTCCTCCAAGTGGTTCTGGCATAACACGCTGGTGATTTTGGCGTGTCTGACAGGTTGTTCCGTTGTGCTTGGCAGGTGGTTCAGGCTTGGCCGGCAGGTGGTTCCAGACTCTCCAGGACGTGTTTCCAGCTTCTCCGGCAGGTGGTTCTGGTACGTCTGAGAGGTGGTTCCGCCATGGCTGGCAGGTGATTCCGGACCGTCCCCCAGGTGGTTCTGGCATAGCCAGCAGTTGATATTGGCCTGTCCGTCAGGTGGTTCCAGCGAGTCGAACAGGTGGCTCCGGCGTGCTCGGCAGGTGGTTCCGGTCTGTCCGGTAGGTGATTCCGGCGTGTCCAGCACGTGCTTCCGGCACGTCTGAGAGGTGGTTCCGGCATGCGCGTCAGGTGATTTCGGAGTGTCCGCCAGGTGGTTCTGGCGCCCCCGGCAGGTGATTTTGGCGTGTCCGGCAGGTGTTTCTGGAGAGTCGAGCAGGTGGCTCCAGCATGCTCGGAAGGTGCTTCCGGCGTCTCTGGCACGTGGTTCTGGTGTGTCTGAGAGCTGGTTCCGGCATGTCCGGCAGATGATTCCGGAGTGTCCGCCAAGTGGTTCTGGCATACCCGGCTGGTGATTTGGGCATGTCAGGTAGGTGGCTCCGGCGTGCTCGGCAGGTTGTTCAGACGGGCCTGGCAGGTGTTTTCCGTCTGTTCGTGGTGTGGTTCCAGCATCTCATGCACATGGTTCTGGCACGTCTGAGATGTGGTTCAGGCCGTCCCAACAGGTGTTTCCAGAGTGTCCGCCAAGTGGTACTGGCGTAGTTGGCAGGTGATTTTGGCATGACCGGCAGGTGGTTCCAGCAAGCCCGGCAGGTGATTCCGAAGTGTTCCCCAACTGGTTGTGGCGTAGCCGGCAGGTGATTTTTGCGTGTCCGGCAGGTGGTTCTGGCGAGTCGAGCAAGTGGTTCCGGCGTGCTGGGCAGGTGCTTCCGGGGTCATTGGCACATGGTTCTGGCATATCTGACAGGTGGTTCCGGCATGCCCGGCAGGTGATTCCGGAGTGTTCGCCAAGTGTTTCCGGCGTAGCCGGCAGGTGATTTTGCATGTCCAGCGGTCGTTCCAGCGGGTCGAGCCGGTGGTTCCGGCGTGTCCGGCAGGTGGTTCCGGTCTGTCCAGCAGGTGGTTCTGTGGTGTCCGGCACGAGGTTCAGTCTGAGAGGCTGTGCCGGCATGCCCCTCACGTGATTCCGGATTGTCCCCGAAGTGGTGCTGGTGTAGCGGCCAGGTGATTTTGGCGTGTCCGGCAGGTGGTTCAGGCGAGTTGAGCAGGTGGTTGTAACGTGCTCGGCAGGTGCTTCCGGTGTCTCCGGCACGTGTCTCTGGCACATCTGACTGGTGGTTCCAGCATGTCCAAAAGTTGATTCCGGTCTTTCCGGTAGGTGGTTCCGGTGTGCACGGCACGTGGTTCTGGTACGTCTCAGAGGTGGTTGCGTATGTCCAACAGATGATTCCGGACTGTCCACCACGTGCTTCTGGCACGTCTGAGAGGTGGTTCCAACATGCCCGGCAGGTCATTTCTGAGATTCCTCACGTGGTTCTGGCGTAGCCTGCAGGTGATTTTGGCGTGTCCGGCAGGTGGTTCCGCCGTGCTCGGCAGGTGGTTCAGGCATGGCCGTCACGTGGTTCCAGTCTGTCCAGGACGTTTTTCCAGCTTCTCCGGCAGGTGGTTCTGGTACGTCTGAGAGGTGGTTCCGCCATGGCTGGCAGGTGATCCCGGACTGTCCCCCAGGTGGTTCTGGCATAGCCAGCAGTTGATATTGGCCTGTCCGGCAGGGGGTTCCAGGGAGTCGAACAGGTGGCTCCGGCGTTCTTGGCAGGTGGTTCCGGTCTGTCCGGTAGGTGTTTCCGGCGTGTCTGGCACGTGCTTCCGGCACGTCTGAGAGGTGGTTCCGGCATGCGCGGCAGGTGATTCCGTAGTGTCCGCCAGGTGGTTCTGGCATACCCGGCAGGTGATTTTGGCGTGTCCGGCAGCTGTTTCTGGCGAGTCGAGCAGGTGGCTCCGGCATGCTCGGCAGGTGCTTCCGGCGTCTCCGGCACGTGTTTCTGGCACATCTGACAGGTGGTTCCGGCATGCCCGAAAGGTGATTCCGGTCTGTCCGGTAGGTGGTTCCAGCCTGCACGGCATGTGGTTGTGGTACGTCTCAGAGGTGGTTGCGCATGCCCAACAGGTGATTCCGGACTGTCCGCCACATGGTTCTGGCACGTCTGAGAGGTGGTTCCGGCATGCGCGACAGGTGGTTTCGGAGTGTCCGCCAGGTGGTTCTGGCGTACCCAGCAGGTGATTTTGGCGTGTCCGGCAGGTGTTTCTGGCGATTCGAGCAGGTGGCTCCGGCATGCTTGGCAGGTGATTCCGGCGTCTCCGGCACGTGGTTCTGGTGTGTCTGAGAGCTGGTTCTGGCATGTCCGGCAGATGATTCCGGAGTGTCCGCCAAGTAGTTCTGGCATACCCGGCTGGTGATTTGGGCATGTCAGGTACGTGGTTCCGGCGAGTCGAGCAGGTGGCTCCGGCGTGCTCGGCAGGTTGTTCAGACGGGTCTGGCAGGTGTTTTCCGTCTGTTCGGGGTGTGGTTCCAGCATCTCATGCACATGGTTCTGGCACGTCTGAGATGTGGTTCCGGCCGGCCCGACAGGTGTTTCCACAGTGTCCGCCAAGTGGTACTGGCGTAGTTGGCAGGTGATTTTGGCATGACCGGCAGGTGGTTCCAGCAAGCCCGGCAGGTGATTCCAACTGTTCCCCAACTGGTTGTGGCGTAGCCGGCAGGTGATTTTTGCGTGTCCGGCAGGTGGTTCTGGCGAGTCGAGCAGGTGGTTCCGGCGTGCTCGGCAGGTGCTTCCGGGGTCATTGGCACGGGGTTCTGGCATGTCTGAGAGGTGGTTCCTGCATGCCCGGCAAGTGATTCCGGAGTGTTCGCCAAGTGGTTCTGGCATAGTCGGCAGGTGATTTGGGCATGTCCGGCAGGTGGTTCAGGCGAGTTGAGCAGGTGGTTCCAACGTGCTTGGCAGGTGCTTCCGGCGTCTCCGGCACGTGTTTCTGGCACATCTGACAGGTGGTTCCGGCATGCCCGAAAGGTGATTCCGGTCTGTCCGGTAGGTGGTTCCAGCCTGCACGGCATGTGGTTCTGGTACGTCTCAGAGGTGGTTGCGCATGCCCAACAGGTGATCCCGGACTGTCCGCCACATGGTTCTGGCACGTCTGAGAGGTGGTTCCGGCATGCCCGGCAGGTCATCCCAGAGAGTCCTCCAAGTGGTTCTGGCATAACACGCTGGTGATTTTGGCGTGTCTGACAGGTTGTTCCGTTGTGCTTGGCAGGTGGTTCAGGCTTGGCCGGCAGGTGGTTCCAGACTGTCCAGGACGTGTTTCCAGCTTCTCCGGCAGGTGGTTCTGGTACGTCTGAGAGGTGGTTCCGCCATGGCTGGCAGGTGATTCCAGACCGTCCCCCTGGTGGTTCTGGCATAGCCAGCAGTTGATATTGGCCTGTCCGGCAGGTGGTTCCAGCGAGTCGAACAGGTGGCTCCGGCGTGCTCGGCAGGTGGTTCCGGTCTGTCCGGTAGGTGATTCCGGCGTGTCCGGCACGTGCTTCCGGCACGTCTGAGAGGTGGTTCCGGCATGCGCGACAGGTGATTTCCGAGTGTCCGCCAGGTGGTTCTGGCGTACCCGGCAGGTGATTTTGGCGTGTCCGGCAGGTGTTTCTGGAGAGTCGAGCAGGTGGCTCCGGCATGCTCGGCAGGTGCTTCCGGCGTCTCTGGCACGTGGTTCTGGTGTGTCTGAGAGCTGGTTCCGGCATGTCCGGCAGATGATTCCGGAGTTTCCGCCAAGTGGTTCTGGCATACCCGGCTGGTGATTTGGGCATGTCAGGTAGGTGGCTCCGGCGTGCTCGGCAGGTTGTTCAGACGGGCCTGGCAGGTGTTTTCCGTCTGTTCGGGGTGTGGTTCCAGCATCTCATGCACATGGTTCTGGCACGTCTGAGATGTGGTTCCGGCCGTCACAACAGGTGTTTCCAGAGTGTCCGCCAAGTGGTACTGGCGTAGTTGGCAGGTGATTTTGGCATCACTGGCAGGTGGTTCCAGCAAGCCTGGCAGGTGATTCCAAAGTGTTCCCCAACTGGTTTTGGCGTAGCCGGCAGGTGATTTTTGTGTGTCCGGCAGGTGGTTCTGGCGAGTCGAGCAGGTGGTTCCGGCGTGCTCGGCAGGTGCTTCCGGGGTCATTTGCACGTGGTTCTGGCATATCTGAGAGGTGGTTCCGGCATGCCCGGCAGGTGATTCCGGACAGTTCGCCAAGTGTTTGCGGCGTAGCCGGCAGGTGATTTTGCATGTCCAGCGGTCGTTCCGGCGGGTCGAGCTGGTGGTTCCGGCGTGTCCGGCAGGTGGTTCCGGTCTGTCCGGCAGGTGGTTCTGTGGTGTCCGGCACGAGGTTCACTCTGAGAGGCTGTGCCGGCATGCCCCTCACGTGATTCCGGATTGTCCCCGAAGTGGTGCTGGTGTAGCGGGCAGGTGATTTTGGCGTGTCCGGCAGGTGGTTCAGGCGAGTTGAGCAGGTGGTTGCAACGTGCTCGGCAGGTGCTTCCGGCGTCTCCGGCACGTGTCTCTGGCACATCTGACTGGTGGTTCCAGCATGTCCAAAAGTTGATTCCGGTCTGTCCGGTAGGTGGTTCCGGTGTGCACGGCACGTGGTTCTGGTACGTCTCAGAGGTTGTTGCGTATGCCCAACAGGTGATTCCGGACTGTCCGCCACATGGTTCTGGCACGTCTGAGAAGTGGTTCCGGCATGCCCGGCAGGTCATCCCAGAGAGTCCTCCAAGTGGTTCTGGCATAACACGCTGGTGATTTTGGCGTGTCTGACAGGTTGTTCCGTTGTGCTTGGCAGGTGGTTCAGGCTTGGCCGGCAGGTGGTTCCAGACTCTCCAGGACGTGTTTCCAGCTTCTCCGGCAGGTGGTTCTGGTACGTCTGAGAGGTGGTTCCGCCATGGCTGGCAGGTGATTCCGGACCGTCCCCCAGGTGGTTCTGGCATAGCCAGCAGTTGATATTGGCCTGTCCGTCAGGTGGTTCCAGCGAGTCGAACAGGTGGCTCCGGCGTGCTCGGCAGGTGGTTCCGGTCTGTCCGGTAGGTGATTCCGGCGTGTCCAGCACGTGCTTCCGGCACGTCTGAGAGGTGGTTCCGGCATGCGCGTCAGGTGATTTCGGAGTGTCCGCCAGGTGGTTCTGGCGCCCCCGGCAGGTGATTTTGGCGTGTCCGGCAGGTGTTTCTGGAGAGTCGAGCAGGTGGCTCCGGCATGCTCGGAAGGTGCTTCCGGCGTCTCTGGCACGTGGTTCTGGTGTGTCTGAGAGCTGGTTCCGGCATGTCCGGCAGATGATTCCGGAGTGTCCGCCAAGTGGTTCTGGCATACCCGGCTGGTGATTTGGGCATGTCAGGTAGGTGGCTCCGGCGTGCTCGGCAGGTTGTTCAGACGGGCCTGGCAGGTGTTTTCCGTCTGTTCGTGGTGTGGTTCCAGCATCTCATGCACATGGTTCTGGCACGTCTGAGATGTGGTTCAGGCCGTCCCAACAGGTGTTTCCAGAGTGTCCGCCAAGTGGTACTGGCGTAGTTGGCAGGTGATTTTGGCATGACCGGCAGGTGGTTCCAGCAAGCCCGGCAGGTGATTCCGAAGTGTTCCCCAACTGGTTGTGGCGTAGCCGGCAGGTGATTTTTGCGTGTCCGGCAGGTGGTTCTGGCGAGTCGAGCAAGTGGTTCCGGCGTGCTGGGCAGGTGCTTCCGGGGTCATTGGCACATGGTTCTGGCATATCTGACAGGTGGTTCCGGCATGCCCGGCAGGTGATTCCGGAGTGTTCGCCAAGTGTTTCCGGCGTAGCCGGCAGGTGATTTTGCATGTCCAGCGGTCGTTCCAGCGGGTCGAGCCGGTGGTTCCGGCGTGTCCGGCAGGTGGTTCCGGTCTGTCCAGCAGGTGGTTCTGTGGTGTCCGGCACGAGGTTCAGTCTGAGAGGCTGTGCCGGCATGCCCCTCACGTGATTCCGGATTGTCCCCGAAGTGGTGCTGGTGTAGCGGCCAGGTGATTTTGGCGTGTCCGGCAGGTGGTTCAGGCGAGTTGAGCAGGTGGTTGTAACGTGCTCGGCAGGTGCTTCCGGTGTCTCCGGCACGTGTCTCTGGCACATCTGACTGGTGGTTCCAGCATGTCCAAAAGTTGATTCCGGTCTTTCCGGTAGGTGGTTCCGGTGTGCACGGCACGTGGTTCTGGTACGTCTCAGAGGTGGTTGCGTATGTCCAACAGATGATTCCGGACTGTCCACCACGTGCTTCTGGCACGTCTGAGAGGTGGTTCCAACATGCCCGGCAGGTCATTTCTGAGATTCCTCACGTGGTTCTGGCGTAGCCTGCAGGTGATTTTGGCGTGTCCGGCAGGTGGTTCCGCCGTGCTCGGCAGGTGGTTCAGGCATGGCCGTCACGTGGTTCCAGTCTGTCCAGGACGTTTTTCCAGCTTCTCCGGCAGGTGGTTCTGGTACGTCTGAGAGGTGGTTCCGCCATGGCTGGCAGGTGATCCCGGACTGTCCCCCAGGTGGTTCTGGCATAGCCAGCAGTTGATATTGGCCTGTCCGGCAGGGGGTTCCAGGGAGTCGAACAGGTGGCTCCGGCGTTCTTGGCAGGTGGTTCCGGTCTGTCCGGTAGGTGTTTCCGGCGTGTCTGGCACGTGCTTCCGGCACGTCTGAGAGGTGGTTCCGGCATGCGCGGCAGGTGATTCCGTAGTGTCCGCCAGGTGGTTCTGGCATACCCGGCAGGTGATTTTGGCGTGTCCGGCAGCTGTTTCTGGCGAGTCGAGCAGGTGGCTCCGGCATGCTCGGCAGGTGCTTCCGGCGTCTCCGGCACGTGTTTCTGGCACATCTGACAGGTGGTTCCGGCATGCCCGAAAGGTGATTCCGGTCTGTCCGGTAGGTGGTTCCAGCCTGCACGGCATGTGGTTGTGGTACGTCTCAGAGGTGGTTGCGCATGCCCAACAGGTGATTCCGGACTGTCCGCCACATGGTTCTGGCACGTCTGAGAGGTGGTTCCGGCATGCGCGACAGGTGGTTTCGGAGTGTCCGCCAGGTGGTTCTGGCGTACCCAGCAGGTGATTTTGGCGTGTCCGGCAGGTGTTTCTGGCGATTCGAGCAGGTGGCTCCGGCATGCTTGGCAGGTGATTCCGGCGTCTCCGGCACGTGGTTCTGGTGTGTCTGAGAGCTGGTTCTGGCATGTCCGGCAGATGATTCCGGAGTGTCCGCCAAGTAGTTCTGGCATACCCGGCTGGTGATTTGGGCATGTCAGGTACGTGGTTCCGGCGAGTCGAGCAGGTGGCTCCGGCGTGCTCGGCAGGTTGTTCAGACGGGTCTGGCAGGTGTTTTCCGTCTGTTCGGGGTGTGGTTCCAGCATCTCATGCACATGGTTCTGGCACGTCTGAGATGTGGTTCCGGCCGGCCCGACAGGTGTTTCCACAGTGTCCGCCAAGTGGTACTGGCGTAGTTGGCAGGTGATTTTGGCATGACCGGCAGGTGGTTCCAGCAAGCCCGGCAGGTGATTCCAACTGTTCCCCAACTGGTTGTGGCGTAGCCGGCAGGTGATTTTTGCGTGTCCGGCAGGTGGTTCTGGCGAGTCGAGCAGGTGGTTCCGGCGTGCTCGGCAGGTGCTTCCGGGGTCATTGGCACGGGGTTCTGGCATGTCTGAGAGGTGGTTCCTGCATGCCCGGCAAGTGATTCCGGAGTGTTCGCCAAGTGGTTCTGGCATAGTCGGCAGGTGATTTGGGCATGTCCGGCAGGTGGTTCAGGCGAGTTGAGCAGGTGGTTCCAACGTGCTTGGCAGGTGCTTCCGGCGTCTCCGGCACGTGTTTCTGGCACATCTGACAGGTGGTTCCGGCATGCCCGAAAGGTGATTCCGGTCTGTCCGGTAGGTGGTTCCAGCCTGCACGGCATGTGGTTCTGGTACGTCTCAGAGGTGGTTGCGCATGCCCAACAGGTGATCCCGGACTGTCCGCCACATGGTTCTGGCACGTCTGAGAGGTGGTTCCGGCATGCCCGGCAGGTCATCCCAGAGAGTCCTCCAAGTGGTTCTGGCATAACACGCTGGTGATTTTGGCGTGTCTGACAGGTTGTTCCGTTGTGCTTGGCAGGTGGTTCAGGCTTGGCCGGCAGGTGGTTCCAGACTGTCCAGGACGTGTTTCCAGCTTCTCCGGCAGGTGGTTCTGGTACGTCTGAGAGGTGGTTCCGCCATGGCTGGCAGGTGATTCCAGACCGTCCCCCTGGTGGTTCTGGCATAGCCAGCAGTTGATATTGGCCTGTCCGGCAGGTGGTTCCAGCGAGTCGAACAGGTGGCTCCGGCGTGCTCGGCAGGTGGTTCCGGTCTGTCCGGTAGGTGATTCCGGCGTGTCCGGCACGTGCTTCCGGCACGTCTGAGAGGTGGTTCCGGCATGCGCGACAGGTGATTTCCGAGTGTCCGCCAGGTGGTTCTGGCGTACCCGGCAGGTGATTTTGGCGTGTCCGGCAGGTGTTTCTGGAGAGTCGAGCAGGTGGCTCCGGCATGCTCGGCAGGTGCTTCCGGCGTCTCTGGCACGTGGTTCTGGTGTGTCTGAGAGCTGGTTCCGGCATGTCCGGCAGATGATTCCGGAGTTTCCGCCAAGTGGTTCTGGCATACCCGGCTGGTGATTTGGGCATGTCAGGTAGGTGGCTCCGGCGTGCTCGGCAGGTTGTTCAGACGGGCCTGGCAGGTGTTTTCCGTCTGTTCGGGGTGTGGTTCCAGCATCTCATGCACATGGTTCTGGCACGTCTGAGATGTGGTTCCGGCCGTCCCAACAGGTGTTTCCAGAGTGTCCGCCAAGTGGTACTGGCGTAGTTGGCAGGTGATTTTGGCATCACTGGCAGGTGGTTCCAGCAAGCCTGGCAGGTGATTCCAAAGTGTTCCCCAACTGGTTTTGGCGTAGCCGGCAGGTGATTTTTGTGTGTCCGGCAGGTGGTTCTGGCGAGTCGAGCAGGTGGTTCCGGCGTGCTCGGCAGGTGCTTCCGGGGTCATTTGCACGTGGTTCTGGCATATCTGAGAGGTGGTTCCGGCATGCCCGGCAGGTGATTCCGGACAGTTCGCCAAGTGTTTGCGGCGTAGCCGGCAGGTGATTTTGCATGTCCAGCGGTCGTTCCGGCGGGTCGAGCTGGTGGTTCCGGCGTGTCCGGCAGGTGGTTCCGGTCTGTCCGGCAGGTGGTTCTGTGGTGTCCGGCACGAGGTTCACTCTGAGAGGCTGTGCCGGCATGCCCCTCACGTGATTCCGGATTGTCCCCGAAGTGGTGCTGGTGTAGCGGGCAGGTGATTTTGGCGTGTCCGGCAGGTGGTTCAGGCGAGTTGAGCAGGTGGTTGCAACGTGCTCGGCAGGTGCTTCCGGCGTCTCCGGCACGTGTCTCTGGCACATCTGACTGGTGGTTCCAGCATGTCCAAAAGTTGATTCCGGTCTGTCCGGTAGGTGGTTCCGGTGTGCACGGCACGTGGTTCTGGTACGTCTCAGAGGTTGTTGCGTATGCCCAACAGGTGATTCCGGACTGTCCGCCACATGGTTCTGGCACGTCTGAGAAGTCGTTCCGGCATGCCCGGCAGGTCATCCCAGAGAGTCCTCCAAGTGGTTCTGGCATAACACGCTGGTGATTTTGGCGTGTCTGACAGGTTGTTCCGTTGTGCTTGGCAGGTGGTTCAGGCTTGGCCGGCAGGTGGTTCCAGACTCTCCAGGACGTGTTTCCAGCTTCTCCGGCAGGTGGTTCTGGTACGTCTGAGAGGTGGTTCCGCCATGGCTGGCAGGTGATTCCGGACCGTCCCCCAGGTGGTTCTGGCATAGCCAGCAGTTGATATTGGCCTGTCCGTCAGGTGGTTCCAGCGAGTCGAACAGGTGGCTCCGGCGTGCTCGGCAGGTGGTTCCGGTCTGTCCGGTAGGTGATTCCGGCGTGTCCAGCACGTGCTTCCGGCACGTCTGAGAGGTGGTTCCGGCATGCGCGTCAGGTGATTTCGGAGTGTCCGCCAGGTGGTTCTGGCGCCCCCGGCAGGTGATTTTGGCGTGTCCGGCAGGTGTTTCTGGAGAGTCGAGCAGGTGGCTCCAGCATGCTCGGAAGGTGCTTCCGGCGTCTCTGGCACGTGGTTCTGGTGTGTCTGAGAGCTGGTTCCGGCATGTCCGGCAGATGATTCCGGAGTGTCCGCCAAGTGGTTCTGGCATACCCGGCTGGTGATTTGGGCATGTCAGGTAGGTGGCTCCGGCGTGCTCGGCTGGTTGTTCAGACGGGCCTGGCAGGTGTTTTCCGTCTGTTCGTGGTGTGGTTCCAGCATCTCATGCACATGGTTCTGGCACGTCTGAGATGTGGTTCAGGCCGTCCCAACAGGTGTTTCCAGAGTGTCCGCCAAGTGGTACTGGCGTAGTTGGCAGGTGATTTTGGCATGACCGGCAGGTGGTTCCAGCAAGCCCGGCAGGTGATTCCGAAGTGTTCCCCAACTGGTTGTGGCGTAGCCGGCAGGTGATTTTTGCGTGTCCGGCAGGTGGTTCTGGCGAGTCGAGCAAGTGGTTCCGGCGTGCTGGGCAGGTGCTTCCGGGGTCATTGGCACATGGTTCTGGCATATCTGACAGGTGGTTCCGGCATGCCCGGCAGGTGATTCCGGAGTGTTCGCAAAGTGTTTCCGGCGTAGCCGGCAGGTGATTTTGCATGTCCAGCGGTCGTTCCAGCGGGTCGAGCCGGTGGTTCCGGCGTGTCCGGCAGGTGGTTCCGGTCTGTCCAGCAGGTGGTTCTGTGGTGTCCGGCACGAGGTTCAGTCTGAGAGGCTGTGCCGGCATGCCCCTCACGTGATTCCGGATTGTCCCCGAAGTGGTGCTGGTGTAGCGGCCAGGTGATTTTGGCGTGTCCGGCAGGTGGTTCAGGCGAGTTGAGCAGGTGGTTGTAACGTGCTCGGCAGGTGCTTCCGGTGTCTCCGGCACGTGTCTCTGGCACATCTGACTGGTGGTTCCAGCATGTCCAAAAGTTGATTCCGGTCTTTCCGGTAGGTGGTTCCGGTGTGCACGGCACGTGGTTCTGGTACGTCTCAGAGGTGGTTGCGTATGTCCAACAGATGATTCCGGACTGTCCACCACGTGCTTCTGGCACGTCTGAGAGGTGGTTCCAACATGCCCGGCAGGTCATTTCTGAGATTCCTCACGTGGTTCTGGCGTAGCCTGCAGGTGATTTTGGCGTGTCCGGCAGGTGGTTCCGCCGTGCTCGGCAGGTGGTTCAGGCATGGCCGTCACGTGGTTCCAGTCTGTCCAGGACGTTTTTCCAGCTTCTCCGGCAGGTGGTTCTGGTACGTCTGAGAGGTGGTTCCGCCATGGCTGGCAGGTGATCCCGGACTGTCCCCCAGGTGGTTCTGGCATAGCCAGCAGTTGATATTGGCCTGTCCGGCAGGGGGTTCCAGGGAGTCGAACAGGTGGCTCCGGCGTTCTTGGCAGGTGGTTCCGGTCTGTCCGGTAGGTGTTTCCGGCGTGTCTGGCACGTGCTTCCGGCACGTCTGAGAGGTGGTTCCGGCATGCGCGGCAGGTGATTCCGTAGTGTCCGCCAGGTGGTTCTGGCATACCCGGCAGGTGATTTTGGCGTGTCCGGCAGCTGTTTCTGGCGAGTCGAGCAGGTGGCTCCGGCATGCTCGGCAGGTGCTTCCGGCGTCTCCGGCACTTGGTTCTGGTGTGTCTGAGAGCTGGTTCCGGCATGTCCGGCAGATGATTCCGGAGTGTCCGCCAAGTGGTTCTGGCATACCCAGCAGGTGATTTTGGCGTGTCAGGGAGGTGGTACCGGTGAGTCGAGCAGGTGGTTCCGGCGTTCTCAGCAGGTGGTTCAGGCGGTTCTGGCAGGTGGTATCCGTCTGTTTGGGGTGTGGTTCAGGCATCTCATGAACACGTTTCTGGCACGTCTGAGATGTGGTTCCAGCCGGCCCGACAGGTGTTTCCACAGTGTCCGCCAAGCGGTTCTGGCGTAGTTGGCAGGTGATTTTTGCATGACTGGCAGGTGGTTCCAGCAAGCCTGGCAGGTGATTCCAAAGTGTTCACCAACTGGTTGTGGCGTAGCCGGCAGGTGATTTTTGCGTGATCGGCAGGTGGTTCTCGCGAGTCGAGCAGGTGGCTCCGGCGTGCTCGGCTGGTGCTTCCGGGGTCATTGGCACGGGGTTCTGGCATGTCTGAGAGGTGGTTCCTGCATGCCCGGCAAGTGATTCCGGAGTGTTCGCCAAGTGGTTCTGGCATAGTCGGCAGGTGATTTGGGCATGTCCGGCAGGTGGTTCAGGCGAGTTGAGCAGGTGGTTCCAACCTGCTTGGCAGGTGCTTCCGGCGTCTCCGGCACGTGTTTCTGGCACATCTGACAGGTGGTTCCGGCATGCCCGAAAGGTGATTCCGGTCTGTCCGGTAGGTGGTTCCAGCCTGCACGGCATGTGGTTCTGGTACGTCTCAGAGGTGGTTGCGCATGCCCAACAGGTGATTCCGGACTGTCCGCCACATGGTTCTGGCACGTCTGAGAGGTGGTCCGGCATGCGCGACAGGTGGTTTCGGAGTGTCCGCCAGGTGGTTCTCGCGTACCCGGCAGGTGATTTTGGCGTGTCCGGCAGGTGTTTCTGGCGAGTCGAGCAGGTGGCTCCGGCATGCTCGGCAGGTGATTCCGGCGTCTCCGGCACGTGGTTCTGGTGTGTCTGAGAGGTGGTTCCGGCATGTCCGGCAGATGATTCCTGAGTGTCCGCCAAGTAGTTCTGGCATACCCGGCTGGTGATTTAGGCATGTCAGGTAGGTGGTTCCGGCGAGTCGAGCAGGTGGCTCCGGCGTGTTCGGCAGGTTGTTCAGACGGGTCTGGCAGGTGTTTTCCATCTGTTCGGGGTGTGGTTCCAGCATCTCATGCACATGGTTCTGTCACGTCTGAGAGGTGGTTCCGGCATGCCGGCAGGTCATCCCAGAGAGTCCTCCAAGTGGTTCTGGCATAACACGCAGGTGATTTTGGCGTGTCTGGCAGGCAGTTCCGTTGTGCTTGGCAGGTGGTTCAGGCTTGGCCAGCAGGTGGTTCCAGATTGTCCAGGACGTGTTTCCAGCTTCTCCGGCAGGTCGTTCTGGTACGTCTGAGAGGTGGTTCCGCCATGGCTGGCAGGTGATTCCGGACCGTCCCCCAGGTGGTTCTGGCATAGCCAGCAGTTGATATTGGCCTGTCCGGCAGGTGGTTCCAGCGAGTCGAACAGGTGGCTCCGGCGTGCTCGGCAGGTGGTTCCGGTCTGTCCGGTAGGTGATTCCGGCGTGTCCGGCACGTGCTTCCGGCACGTGTGAGAGGTGCTTCCGGCATGCGCGTCAGGTGATTTGAGAGTGTCCGCCAGGTGGTTCTGGCGTACCCGGCAGGTGATTTTGGCGTGTCCGGCAGGTGTTTCTGGAGAGTCGAGCAGGTGGCTCCGGCATGCTCGGCAGGTGCTTCCGGCGTCTCTGGCACGTGGTTCTGGTGTGTCTGATAGCTGGTTCCGGCATGTCCGGCAGATGATTCCTGAGTGTCCGCCAAGTGGTTCTGGCATACCCGGCTGGTGATTTGGGCATGTCAGGTAGGTGGCTCCGGCGTGCTCGGCAGGTTGTTCAGACGGGCCTGGCAGGTGTTTTCCGTCTGTTCGGGGTGTGGTTCCAGCATCTCATGCACATGGTTCTGGCACGTCTGAGATGTGGTTCCGGCCGTCCCAACAGGTGTTTCCAGAGTGTCCGCCAAGTGGTACTGGCGTAGTTGGCAGGTGATTTTGGCATGACCGGCAGGTGGTTCCAGCAAGCCCGGCAGGTGATTCCGAAGTGTTCCCCAACTGGTTGTGGCGTAGCCGGCAGGTGATTTTTGCGTGTCCGGCAGGTGGTTCTGGCGAGTCGAGCAAGTGGTTCCGGCGTGCTGGGCAGGTGCTTCCGGGGTCATTGGCACATGGTTCTGGCATATCTGACAGGTGGTTCCGGCATGCCCGGCAGGTGATTCCGGAGTGTTCGCCAAGTGTTTCCGGCGTAGCCGGCAGGTGATTTTGCATGTCCAGCGGTCGTTCCAGCGGGTCGAGCCGGTGGTTCCGGCGTGTCCGGCAGGTGGTTCCGGTCTGTCCGGCAGGTGGTTCTGTGGTGTCCGGCACGAGGTTCAGTCTGAGAGGCTGTGCCGGCATGCCCCTCACGTGATTCCGGATTGTCCCCGAAGTGGTGCTGGTGTAGCGGCCAGGTGATTTTGGCGTGTCCGGCAGGTGGTTCAGGCGAGTTGAGCAGGTGGTTGCAACGTGCTCGGCAGGTGCTTCCGGCGTCTCCGGCACGTGTCTCTGGCACATCTGACTGGTGGTTCCAGCATGTCCAAAAGTTGATTCCGGTCTTTCCGGTAGGTGGTTCCGGCGTGCACGGCACGTGGTTCTGGTACGTCTCAGAGGTGGTTGCGTATGTCCAACAGATGATTCCGGACTGTCCACCACGTGCTTCTGGCACGTCTGAGAGGTGGTTCCAACATGCCCGGCAGGTCATTTCTGAGATTCCTCACGTGGTTCTGGCGTAGCCCGCAGGTGATTTTGGCGTGTCCGGCAGGTGGTTCCGCCGTGCTCGGCAGGTGGTTCAGGCATGGCCGTCACGTGGTTCCAGTCTGTCCAGGACGTTTTTCCAGCTTCTCCGGCAGGTGGTTCTGGTACGTCTGAGAGGTGGTTCCGCCATGGCTGGCAGGTGATCCCGGACTGTCCCCCAGGTGGTTCTGGCATAGCCAGCAGTTGATATTGGCCTGTCCGGCAGGGGGTTCCAGGGAGTCGAACAGGTGGCTCCGGCGTTCTTGGCAGGTGGTTCCGGTCTGTCCGGTAGGTGTTTCCGGCGTGTCTGGCACGTGCTTCCGGCACGTCTGAGAGGTGGTTCCGGCATGCGCGGCAGGTGATTCCGTAGTGTCCGCCAGGTGGTTCTGGCATACCCGGCAGGTGATTTTGGCGTGTCCGGCAGCTGTTTCTGGCGAGTCGAGCAGGTGGCTCCGGCATGCTCGGCAGGTGCTTCCGGCGTCTCCGGCACTTGGTTCTGGTGTGTCTGAGAGCTGGTTCCGGCATGTCCGGCAGATGATTCCGGAGTGTCCGCCAAGTGGTTCTGGCATACCCAGCAGGTGATTTTGGCGTGTCAGGGAGGTGGTACCGGTGAGTCGAGCAGGTGGTTCCGGCGTTCTCAGCAGGTGGTTCAGGCGGTTCTGGCAGGTGGTATCCGTCTGTTTGGGGTGTGGTTCAGGCATCTCATGAACACGTTTCTGGCACGTCTGAGATGTGGTTCCAGCCGGCCCGACAGGTGTTTCCACAGTGTCCGCCAAGCGGTTCTGGCGTAGTTGGCAGGTGATTTTTGCATGACTGGCAGGTGGTTCCAGCAAGCCTGGCAGGTGATTCCAAAGTGTTCACCAACTGGTTGTGGCGTAGCCGGCAGGTGATTTTTGCGTGATCGGCAGGTGGTTCTGGCGAGTCGAGCAGGTGGTTCCAGCGTGCTCGGCAGGTGCTTCCGGGGTCATTGGCACGGGGTTCTGGCATGTCTGAGAGGTGGTTCCTGCATGCCCGGCAAGTGATTCCGGAGTGTTGTCCAAGTGGTTCTGGCATAGTCGGCAGGTGATTTTGGCATGTCCGGCAGGTGGTTCCGGTCTGTCCGGCAGGTGGTTCTGTGGTGTCCGGCACGAGGTTCAGTCTGAGAGGCTGTGCCGGCATGCCCCTCACGTGATTCCGGCTTGTCCCCGAAGTGGTGCTGGTGTAGCGGGCAGGTGATTTTGGCGTGTCCGGCAGGTGGTTCAGGCGAGTTGAGCAGGTGGTTGCGACGTGCTCGGCAGGTGCTTCCGGCGTCTCCGGCACGTGCTTCTGGCACATCTGACTGGTGGTTCCGGCATGCCCAAAAGTTGATTCCGGTCTGTCCGGTAGGTGGTTCCGGCGTGCACGGCACGTGGTTCTCATACGTGTCAGAGGTGGTTGCGTATGCCCAACAGGTGATTCCGGACTGTCCGCCACGTGCTTCTGGCACGTCTGAGAGGTGGTTCCAACATGCCCGGCAGGTCATTTCGGAGAGTCGTCCAAGTGGTTCTGGCGTAGCCCGCAGGTGATTTTGGCGTGTCCGGCAGGTGGTTCCGCCGTGCTCGGCAGGTGGAGCAGGCATGGCCGTCACGTGGTTCCAGTCTGTCCAGGACGTGTTTCCAGCTTCTCCGGCAGGTGGTTCTGGTACGTCTGAGAGGTGGTTCCGCCATGGCTGGCAGGTGATCCCGGACTGTCCCCCAGGTGGTTCTGGCATAGCCAGCAGTTGATATTGGCCTGTCCGGCAGGTGGTTCCAGCGAGTCGAACAGGTGGCTCCGGCGTGCTCGGCATGTGGTTCCGGTCTGTCCGGTAGGTGATTCCAGCGTGTCCGGCACGTGCTTCCGGCACGTCTGAGAGGTGGTTCCGGCATGCGCGACAGGTGATTTCGGAGTGTCCGCCAGGTGGTTCTGGCGTACCCGGCAGGTGATTTTGGCGTGTCCGGCAGGTGTTTCTGGCGAGTCGAGCAGGTGGCTCCGGCATGCTCGGCAGGTGCTTCCGGCGTCTCCGGCACTTGGTTCTGGTGTGTCTGAGAGCTGGTTCCGGCATGTCCGGCAGATGATTCCGGAGAGTCCGCCAAGTGGTTATGGCATACCCGGCTGGTGATTTGGGCATGTCAGGTACGTGGTTCCGGCGAGTCGAGCAGGTGGCTCCGGCGTCCTCAGGATGTTGTTCAGACGGGTCTGGCAGGTGTTATCCGTCTGTTCGGGGTGTGGTTCCAGCATCTCACGCACATGGTTCTGGCACGTCTGAGAGGTGGTTCCGGCCGGCCCGACAGGTGTTTCCACAGTGTCCGCCAAGTGGTACTGGCGTAGTTGGCAGGTTATTTTGGCATGACCGTCAGGTGGTTCCAGCAAGCACGGCAGGTGATTCCGAAGTGTTCCCCAACTGGTTGTGGCGTAGCCGGCAGGTGATTTTTGCGTGTCCGGCAGGTGGTTCTGGCGAGTCGAGCAGGTGGTTCCGGCGTGCTCGGCTGGTGCTTCCGGGGTCATTGGCACGTGGTTCTGGCATATCTGAGAGGTGGTTCCGGCATGCTCGGCAGGTGATTCCGGAGAGTTCGCCAAGTGTTTCCGGCGTAGCCGGCAGGTGATTTTGCATGTCCAGCCGTCGTTCCGGCGGGTCGAGCCGGTGGTTCCGGCGTGTCCGGCAGGTGGTTCCGGTCTGTCCGGCCGGTGGTTCTGTGGTGTCCGGCACGAGGTTCAGTCTGAGAGGCTGTGCCGGCATGCCCCTCACGTGATTCCGGCTTGTCCCAGAAGTGGTGCTGGTGTAGCGGGCAGGTGATTTTGCGTGTCCGGCAGGTGGTTCAGGCGAGTTGAGCAGGTGATTGCGACGTGCTCGGCAGGTGCTTCCGGCGTCTCCGGCACGTGTTTCTGGCACATCTGACTGGTGGTTCCGGCATGCCCAAAAGTTGATTCCGGTCTGTCCGGTAGGTGGTTCCGGCGTGCACTGCACGTGGTTCTGGTACGTGTCAGAGGTGGTTGGGTATGCCCAACAGGTGATTCCGGACTGTCCGCCACGTGCTTCTGGCACGTCTGAGAGGTGGTTCCAACATGCCCGGCAGGTCATTTCGGAGAGTCGTCCAAGTGGTTCTGGCGTAGCCCGCAGGTGATTTTGGCGTGTCCGGCAGGTGGTTCCGCCGTGCTCGGCAGGTGGTTCAGGCATGGCCGTCACGTGGTTCCAGTCTGTCCAGGACGTGGTTCTAGCTTCTCCGGCAGGTGGCTCTGGTACGTCTGAGAGGTGGTTCCGCCATGGCTGGCAGGTGATCCCGGACTGTCCCCCAGGTGGTTCTGGCATAGCCAGCAGTTGATATTGGCCTGTCCGGCAGGTGGTTCCAGCGAGTCGAACAGGTGGCTCCGGCGTTCTTGGCAGGTGGTTCCGGTCTGTCCGGTAGGTGTTTCCGGCGTGTCTGGCACGTGCTTCCGGCACGTCTGAGAGGTGGTTCCGGCATGCGCAGCAGGTGATTCCGTAGTGTCCGCCAGGTGGTTCTGGCATACCCGGCAGGTGATTTTGGCATGTCCGGCAGGTGTTTCTGGCGAGTCGAGCAGGTGGCTCCGGCATGCTCGGCAGGTGCTTCCGGCGTCTCCGGCACTTGGTTCTGGTGTGTCTGAGAGCTGGTTCCGGCATGTCCGGCAGATGATTCCGGAGTGTCCGCCAAGTGGTTCTGGCATACCCAGCAGGTGATTTTGGCGTGTCAGGGAGGTGGTACCGGTGAGTCGAGCAGGTGGTTCCGGCCTGCTCAGCAGGTGGTTCAGGCGGTTCTGGCAGGTGGTATCCGTCTGTTCGCGGTGTGGTTCCTGCATGTCATGAACACGTTTCTGGCACGTTTGAGATGTGGTTCCAGCCGGCCCGACAGGTGTTTCCTCAGTGTCCGCCAAGCGGTTCTGGCGTAGTTGGCAGGTGATTTTGGCATGACTGGCAGGTGGTTCCAGCAAGCCTGGCAGGTGATTCCAAAGTGTTCCCCAACTGGTTGTGGCGTAGCCGGCAGGTGATTTTTGCGTGATCGGCAGGTGGTTCTGGCGAGTCGAGCAGGGGGTTCCGGCGTGCTCGGCTGGTGCTTCCGGGGTCATTGGCACGGGGTCCTGGCATGTCTGAGAGGTGGTTCCTGCATGCCCGGCAAGTGATTCCGGAGTGTTCGCCAAGTGGTTCTGGCATAGTCGGCAGGTGATTTTGGCATGTCCGGCAGGTGGTTCAGGCGAGTTGAGCAGGTGGTTCCAACATGCTTGGCAGGTGCTTCCGGCGTCTCCGGCACGTGTTTCTGGCACATCTGACAGGTGGTTCCGGCATGCCCGAAAGGTGATTCCGGTCTGTCCGGTAGGTGGTTCCAGCCTGCACGGCATGTGGTTCTGGTACGTCTCAGAGGTGGTTGCGCATGCCCAACAGGTGATTCCGGACTGTCCGCCACATGGTTCTGGCACGTCTGAGAGGTGGTTCCGGCATGCCCGGCAGGTCATCCCAGAGAGTCCTCCAAGCGGTTCTGGCATACCCGGCTGGTGATTTTGGCATGTCAGGTAGGTGGTTCCAGCGAGT
This sequence comes from Equus przewalskii, assembly GCF_037783145.1. Lineage (NCBI taxonomy): Eukaryota > Metazoa > Chordata > Mammalia > Perissodactyla > Equidae > Equus > Equus przewalskii. The sequence continues at coordinate 20,619 of NW_027227965.1, forward strand.
CGAGCAGGTGGCTCCGGCGTGCTCGGCAGGTTGTTCAGACGGGTCTGGCAGGTGTTTTCCGTCTGTTCAGGGTGTGGTTCCAGCATCTCATGCACATGGTTCTGGCACGTCTGAGATCTGGTTCCGGCCGGGCCGACAGGTGTTTCCACAGTGTCCGCCAAGTGGTACTGGCGTAGTTGGCAGGTGATTTTGGCATGACCGGCAGGTGTTTCCAGCAAGCCCGGCAGGTGATTCCGAAGTGTTCCCCAACTGGTTGTGGCGTAGCCGGCAGGTGATTTCTGCGTGTCCGGCAGGTGGTTCTGGCGAGTCGAGCATGTGGTTCCGGCGTGCTCGGCAGGTGCTTCCGGGGTCATTGGCACGGGGTTCTGGCATATCTGAGAGGTGGTTCCGGCATGCCCGGCAGGTGATTCCGGAGTGTTCGCCAAGTGTTTCCGGCGTAGCCGGCAGGTGATTTTGCATGTCCAGCGGTCGTTCCGGCGGGTCTAGCCGGTGGTTCCGGCGTGTCCGGCCGGTGGTTCCGGTCTGTCCGGCAGGTGGTTCTGTGGTGTCCGGCACGAGGTTCAGTCTGAGAGGCTGTGCCGGCATGCCCCTCACGTGATTCCGGCTTGTCCCCGAAGTGGTGCTGGTGTAGCGGGCAGGTGATTTTGGCGTGTCCGGCAGGTGGTTCAGGCGAATTGAGCAGGTGGTTGCGACGTGCTCGGCAGGTGCTTCCGGCGTCTCCGGCACGTGTTTCTGGCACATCTGACTGGTGGTTCCGGCATGCCCAAAAGTTGATTCCGGTCTGTCCGGTAGGTGGTTCCGGCGTGCACGGCACGTGGTTCTGGTACGTGTCAGAGGTGGTTGCGTATGCCCAACAGGTGATTCCGGACTGTCCACCACGTGCTTCTGGCACGTCTGAGATGGGGTTCCAACATGCCCGGCAGGTAATTTCGGAGAGTCGTCCAAGTGGTTCTGGCGTAGCCCGCAGGTGATTTTGGCATGTCCGGCAGGTGGTTCCGCCGTGCTCGGCAGGTGGTTCAGGCATGGCCGTCACGTGGTTCCAGTCTGTGCAGGACGTGTTTCCAGCTTCTCCGGCAGGTGGTTCTGGTACGTCTGAGAGGTGGTTCCGCCATGGCTGGCAGGTGATCCCGGACTGTCCCCCAGGTGGTTCTGGCATAGCCAGCAGTTGATATTGGCCTGTCCGGCAGGTGGTTCCAGCGAGTCGAACAGGTGGCTCCGGCGTGCTCGGCAGGTGGTTCCGGTCTGTCCGGTAGGTGATTCCAGCGTGTCTGGTACGTGCTTCCGGCACGTCTGAGATGTGGTTCCGGCATGCGTGACAGGTGATTTCGGAGTGTCCGCCAGGTGGTTCTGGCGTACCCGGCAGGTGATTTTGGCGTTTCCGACAGGTGTTTCTGGCGAGTCGAGCAGGTGGCTCCGGCATGCTCGGCAGGTGCTTCCGGCGTCTCCGGCACGTGGTTCTGGTGTGTCTGAGAGCTGGTTCCGGCATGTCCGGCAGATGATTCCGGAGAGTCCGCCAAGTGGTTATGGCATACCCGGCTGGTGATTTGGGCATGTCAGGTACGTGGTTCCGGCGAGTCGAGCAGGTGGCTCCGGCGTCCTCAGGATGTTGTTCAGACGGGTCTGGCAGGTGTTATCCGTCTGTTCGGGGTGTGCTTCCAGCATCTCATGCGCATGGTTCTGGCACGTCTGAGAGGTGGTTCCGGCCGGCCCGACAGGTGTTTCCGCAGTGTCCGCCACGCGGTTCTGGCGTAGTTGGCAGGTGATTTTGGCATGACTGGCAGGTGGTTCCAGCAAGCCTGGCAGGTGATTCCAAAGTGTTCCCCAACTGGTTGTGGCGTAGCCGGCAGGTGATTTTTGCGTGATCGGCAGGTGGTTCTGGCGAGTCGAGCAGGTGGTTCCGGTGTGCTCGGCTGGTGCTTCCGGGGTCATTGGCACAGGGTTCTGGCATGTCTGAGAGGTGGTTCCTGCATGCCCGGCAAGCGATTCCGGAGTGTTCGCCAGGTGGTTCTGGCATAGTCGGCAGGTGATTTTGGCATGTCCGGCAGGTGGTTCAGGCGAGTTGAGCAGGTGGTTCCAACGTGCTTGGCAGGTGCTTCCGGCGTCTCTGGCACGTGTCTCTGGCACATCTGACAGGTGGTTCCGGCATGCCCGAAAGGTGATTCCGGTCTGTCTGGTAGGTGGTTCCAGACTGCACGGCATGTGGTTCTTTTACGTCTCAGAGGTGGTCGCTCATGCCCAACAGGTGATTCCGGACTGTGCGCCACATGGTTCTGGCACGTCTGAGAGGTGGTTCCGGCATGCCCTGCAGGTCATCCCAGAGAGTCCTCCAAGTGGTTCTGGCATAACACACAGGTGATTTTGGCGTGTTTGGCAGGTTGTTCCGTTGTGCTTGGCAGGTGGTTCAGGCTTGGCCGGCAGGTGGTTCCAGACTGTCCAGGACGTGTTTCCAGCTTCTCCGGCAGGTGGTTCTGGTACGTCTGAGAGGTGGTTCCGCCATGGCTGGCAGGCGATTCCGGACCGTACCCCAGGTGGTTCTGGCATACCCGGCAGGTGATTTTGGCGTGTCCGGCCGGTGTTTCTGGCGAGTCGAGCAGGTGGCTCCGGCATGCTCGGCAGGTGGTTCAGGCGGTTCTGGCAGGTGGTATCCGTCTGTTCGGGGTGTGGTTCCTGCATGTCATGACACGTTTCTGGCACGTCTGAGATGTGGTTCCAGCCGGCCCGACAGGTGTTTCCGCAGTGTCCGCCAAGCGGTTCTGGCGTAGTTGGCAGGTGATTTTGGCATGACTGGCAGGTGGTTCCAGCAAGCCTGGCAGGTGATTCCAAAGTGTTCCCCAACTGGTTGTGGTGTAGCTGGCAGGTGATTTTTGCGTGATCGGCAGGTGGTTCTGGCGAGTCGAGCAGGGCGTTCCGGCGTGCTCGGCTGGTGCTTCCGGGGTCATTGGCACGGGGTTCTGGCATGTCTGAGAGGTGGTTCCTGCATTCCCGGCAAGTGATTCCGGAGTGTTCGCCAAGTGGTTCTGGCATAGTCGGCAGGTGATTTTGGCATGTCCGGCAGGTGGTTCAGGCGAGTTGAGCAGGTGGTTCCAACGTGCTTGGCAGGTGCTTCCGGCGTCTCCGGCACGTGTTTCTGGCACATCTGACAGGTGGTTCCGGCATGCCCGAAAGGTGATTCCGGTCTGTCCGGTAGGTGGTTCCAGCCTGCACGGCATGTGGTTCTGGTACGTCTCAGAGGTGGTTGCGCATGCCCAACAGGTGATTCCGGACTGTCCTCCACATGGTTCTGGCACGTCTGAGAGGTGGTTCCGGCATGCCCGGCAGGTGCTTCCGGGGTCATTGGCACGTGGTTCTGGCATGTCTGAGAGGTGGTTCCGGCATGCCCGGCAGGTGATTCCGGAGTGTTCGCCAAGTGTTTCCGGCGTAGCCGGCAGGTGATTTTGCATGTCCAGCGGTCGTTCCGGCGGGTCGAGCCGGTCGTTCCGGCGTGTCCGGCAGGTGGTTCCGGTCTGTCCGGCAGGTGGTTCTGTGGTGTCCGGCACGAGGTTCAGTCTGAGAGGCTGTGCCGGCATGCCCCTCACGTGATTCCGGCTTGTCCCCGAAGTGGTGCTGGTGTAGCGGGCAGGTGATTTTGGCGTGTCCGGCAGGTGGTTCAGGCGAGTTGAGCAGGTGGTTGCGACGTGCTCGGCAGGTGCTTCCGGCGTCTCCGGCACGTGTTTCTGGCACATCTGACTGGTGGTTCCGGCATGCCCAAAAGTTGATTGCGGTCTGTCCGGTAGGTGGTTCCGGCGTGCACGCCATGTGGTTCTGGTACGTGTCAGAGGTGGTTGCGTATGCCCAACAGGTGATTCCGGACTGTCCGCCACGTGCTTCTGGCACGTCTGAGAGGTGGTTCCAACATGCCCGGCAGGTCAGTTCGGAGAGTCGTCCAAGTGGTTCTGGCGTAGCCCGCAGGTGATTTTGGCGTGTCCGGCAGGTGGTTTCGCCGTGCTCGGCAGGTGGTTCAGGCATGGCCGTCACGTGGTTCCAGTCTGTCCAGGACGTGTTTCCAGCTTCTCCGGCAGGTGGTTCTGGTACGTCTGAGAGGTGGTTCCGCCATGGCTGGCAGGTGATTCCGGACAGTCCCCTAGGTGGTTCTGGCATAGCCAGCAGTTGATATTGGCCTGTCCGGCAGGTGGTTCCAGCGAGTCGAACAGGTGGCTCCGGCGTGCTCGGCAGGTGGTTCCGGTCTGTCCGGTAGGTGATTCCGGAGTTTCCGGCACGTGCTTCCGGCACATCTGAGAGGTGGTTCCGGCATGCGTGACAGGTGATTTCGGAGTGTCGGCCAGGTGGTTCTGGCGTACCCGGCAGGTGATTTTGTCGTGTCCGGCAGGTGTTTCTGGCGAGTCGAGCAGGTGGCTCCGGCATGCTCGTCAGGTGCTTCCGGCGTCTCCGGCACGTGGTTCTGGTGTGTCTGAGAGCTGGTTCCGGCATGTCCGGCAGATGATTCCGGAGTGTCCCCCAAGTGGTTCTGGCATACCCGGCTGGTGATTTGGGCATGTCAGGTACGTGGTTCCGGCGAGTCGAGCAGGTGGCTCCGGCGTGCTCAGCATGTTGTTCAGGCGGGTCTGGAAGGTGTTATCTGTCTGTTCGGGGTGTGGTTCTAGCATCTCATGCACATGGTTCTGGCACGTCTGAGAGGTGGTTCCGGCCGGCCCGACAGGTGTTTCCACAGTGTCCGCCAAGTGGTACTGGCGTAGTTGGCAGGTGATTTTGGCATGACCGGGAGGTGGTTCCAGCAAGCCCGGCAGGTGATTCCGAAGTGTTCCCCAACTGGTTGTGGCGTAGCCGGCAGGTGATTTTTGCGTGTCCGGCAGGTGGTTCTGGCGAGTCGAGCAGGTGGTTCCGGCGTGCTCAGCAGGTGCTTCCGGGGTCATTGGCACGTGGTTCTGGCATATCTGAGAGGTGGTTCCGGCATGCCCGGCAGGTGATTCCGGAGTGTTCGCCAAGTGTTTCCGGCGTGGCCGGCAGGTGATTTTGCATGTCCAGCGGTCGTTCCGGCGGGTCCAGCCGGTGGTTCCGGCGTGTCCGGCAGGTGGTTCCGGTCTGTCCGGCAGGTGGTTCTGTGGTGTCCGGCACGAGGTTCAGTCTGAGAGGCTGTGCCGGCATGCCCCTCACGTGATTCCGGCTTGTCCCCGAAGTGGTGCTGGTGTAGCGGGCAGGTGATTTTGGCGTGTCCGGCAGGTGGTTCAGGCGAGTTGAGCAGGTGGTTGCGACGTGCTCGGCAGGTGCTTCCGGCGTCTCCGGCACGTGTTTCTGGCACATCTGACTGGTGGTTCCGGCATGCCCGAAAGGTGATTCCGGTCTGTCCGGTAGGTGGTTCCGGCGTGCACGGCACGTGGTTCTGGTACGTGTCAGAGGTGGTTGCGTATGCCCAACAGGTGATTCCGGACTGTCCGCCACGTGCTTCTGGCACGTCTGAGAGGTGGTTCCAACATGCCCGGCAGGTCATTTCGGAGAGTCGCCCAAGTGGTTCTGGCGTAGCCCGCAGGTGATTTTGGCGTGTCCGGCAGGTGGTTCCGGTCTGTCCGGCAGGTGGTTCTGTGGTGTCCGGCACGAGGTTCAGTCTGAGAGGCTGTGCCGGCATGCCTCTCACGTGATTCCGGCTTGTCCCCGAAGTGGTGCTGGTGTAGCGGGCAGGTGATTTTGGCGTGTCCGGCAGGTGGTTCAGGCGAGTTGAGCAGGTGGTTCCAACGTGCTTGGCAGGTGCTTCCGGCGTCTCCGGCACGTGTTTCTGGCACATCTGACAGGTGGTTCCGGCATGCCCGAAAGGTGATTCCGGTCTGTCCGGTAGGTGGTTCCAGCCTGCACGGCATGTGGTTCTGGTACGTCTCAGAGGTGGTTGCGCATGCCCAACAGGTGATTCCGGACTGTCCGACACATGGTTCTGGCACGTCTGAGAGGTGGTTCCAGCATGCCCGGCAGGTCATCCCAGAGAGTCCTCCAAGTGTTTCTGGCATAACACGCAGGTGATTTTGGCGTGTCTGGCATGTTGCTCCGTTGTGCTTGGCAGTTGGTTCAGGCTTGGCCGGCAGGTGGTTCCAGACTGTCCAGGACGTGTTTCCAGCTTCTCCGGCAGGTGGTTGTGGTACGTCTGAGAGGTGGTTCCGCCATGGCTGGCAGGCGATTCCGGACCGTCCCCCAGGTGGTTCTGGCATAGCCAGCAGTTGATATTGGCCTGTCCGGCAGATGGTTCCAGCGAGTCGAACAGGTGGCTCCGGCGTGCTCGGCAGGTGGTTCCGGTCTGTCCGGTAGGTGATTCCGGCGTGTCCGGCACGTGCTTCCGGCACGTCTGAGATGTGGTTCCGGCATGCACGACAGGTGATTTCGGAGTGTCCGCCAGGTGGTTCTGGCGTACCCGGCAGGTGATTTTGGCGTGTACGGCAGGTGTTTCTGGCGAGTCGAGCAGGTGGCTCCGGCATGCTCGGCAGGTGCTTCCGGCGTCTCCGGCACGTGGTTCTGGTGTGTCTGAGAGCTGGTTCCGGCATGTCCGGCAGATGATTCCGGAGTGTCCGCCAAGATGTTCTGGAATACCCGGCTGGTGATTTTGGCATGTCAGGTAGGTGGTTCGGGCGAGTCGAGCAGGTGGCTCCGGCGTGCTCGGCAGGTTGTTCAGACGGGTCTGGCAGGTGTTTTCCGTCTGTTGGGGGTGTAGTTCCAGCATCTCATGCACATGGTTCTGGCACGTCTGAGATGTGGTTCCGGCCGGCCCGACAGGTGTTTCCACAGTGTCCGCCAAATGGTACTGGCGTAGTTGGCAGGTGATTTTGGCATGTCCGGCAGGTGGTTCAGGCGAGTAGAGCAGGTGGTTCCAACGTGCTTGGCAGGTGCTTCCGGCGTCTCCGGCACGTGTTTCTGGCACATCTGACAGGTGGTTCCGGCATGCCCGAAAGGTGATTCCGGTCTGTCCGGTAGGTGGTTCCAGCCTGCACGGCATGTGGTTCTGGTACGTCTCAGAGGTGGTTGCGCATGCCCAACAGGTGATTCCGGACTGTCCTCCACATGGTTCTGGCACTTCTGAGAGGTGGTTCCTGCATGCCCGGCAGGTCATCCCAGAGAGTCCTCCAAGCGGTTCTGGCATACCCGGCTGGTGATTTTGGCATGTCAGGTAGGTGGTTCCAGCGAGTCGAGCAAGTGGCTCCGGCGTGCTCGGCAGGTTGTTCAGACGGGTCTGGCAGGTGTTTTCCGTCTGTTCAGGGTGTGGTTCCAGCATCTCATGCACATGGTTTTGGCACGTCTGAGATCTGGTTCCGGCCTGCCCGACAGGTCTTTCCACAGTGTCCGCCAAGTGGTACTGGCGTAGTTGGCAGGTGATTTTGGCATGACCGGCAGGTGTTTCCAGCAAGCCTGGCAGGTGATTCCGAAGTGTTCCCCAACTGGTTGTGGCGTAGCCGGCAGGTGATTTCTGCGTGTCCGGCAGGTGGTTCTGGCGAGTCGAGCAGGTGGTTCCGGCGTGCTCGGCAGGTGCTTCCGGGGTCATTGGCACTTGGTTATGGCATATCTGAGAGGTGGTTCCGGCATGCCCGGCAGGTGATTCCGGAGTGTTCGCCAAGTGTTTCCGGCGTAGCCGGCAGGTGATTTTGCATGTCCAGCGGTCGTTCCGGCGGGTCTAGCCGGTGGTTCCGGCGTGTCCGGCAGGTGGTTCCGGTCTGTCCGGCAGGTGGTTCTGTGGTGTCCGGCACGAGGTTCAGTCTGAGAGGCTGTGCCGGCATGCCCCTCACGTGATTCCGGCTTGTCCCCGAAGTGGTGCTGGTGTAGCGGGCAGGTGATTTTGGCGTGTCCGGCAGGTGGTTCAGGCGAGTTGAGCAGGTGGTTGCGACGTGCTCGGCAGGTGCTTCCGGCGTCTCCGGCACGTGTTTCTGGCACATCTGACTGGTGGTTCCGGCATGCCCAAAAGTTGATTCCGGTCTGTCCGGTAGGTGGTTCCGGCGTGCACGGCACGTGGTTCTTGTACGTGTCAGAGGTGGTTGCGTATGCCCAACAGGTGATTCCGGACTGTCCGCCACGTGCTTCTGGCACGTCTGAGAGGTGGTTCCAACATGCCCGGCAGGTCATTTCGGAGAGTCGTCCAAGTGGTTCTGGCGTAGCCCGCAGGTGATTTTGGCGTGTCCGGCAGGTGGTACCGGTGAGTCGAGCAGGTGGTTCCGGCGTGCTCAGCAGGTGGTTCAGGCGGTTCTGGCAGGTGGTATCCGTCTGTTCGGGGTGTGGTTCCGGCATCTCATGAACACGTTTCTGGCACGTCTGAGATGTGTTTCCAGCCGGCCCGACAGGTGTTTCCGCAGTGTCCGCCAAGCGGTTCTGGCGTAGTTGGCAGGTGATTTTGGCATGACTGGCAGATGGTTCCAGCAAGCCTGGCAGGTGATTCCAAAGTGTTCACCAACTGGTTCTGGCGTAGCCGGCAGGTGATTTTTGCGTGATCGGCAGGTGGTTCTGGCGAGTCGAGCAGGTGGTTCCGGCGTGCTCGGCTGGTGCTTCCGGGGTCATTGGCACGGGGTTCTGGCATGTCTGAGAGGTGGTTCCTGCATGCCCGGCAAGCGATTCCGGAGTGTTCGCCAAGTGGTTCTGGCATAGTCGGCAGGTGATTTTGGCATGTCCGGCAGGTGGTTCAGGCGAGTTGAGCAGGTGGTTCCAACGTGCTTGGCAGGTGCTTCCGGCGTCTCCGGCACGTGTCTCTGGCACATCTGACAGGTGGTTCCGGCATGCCCGAAAGGTGATTCCGGTCTGTCTGGTAGGTGGTTCCAGCCTGCACGGCATGTGGTTCTTTTACGTCTCAGAGGTGGTTGCGCATGCCCAACAGGTGATTCCGGGCTGTGCGCCACATGGTCCTGGCACGTCTGAGAGGTGGTTCCGGCATGCCCGGCAGGTCATCCCAGAGAGTCCTCCAAGTGGTTCTGGCATAACACGCATGTGATTTTGGCGTGTCTGGCAGGTTGTTCCGTTGTGCTTGGCAGGTGGTTCAGGCTTGGCCGGGAGGTGGTTCCAGACTGTCCAGGACGTGTTTCCAGCTTCTCCGGCAGGTGGTTCTGGTACGTCTGAGAGGTGGTTCCGCCATGGCTGGCAGGCGATTCCGGACCGCCCCCCAGGTGGTTCTGGCATACCCGGCAGGTGATTTTGGCGTGTCCGGCCGGTGTTTCTGGCGAGTCGAGCAGGTGGCTCCGGGATGCTCAGCAGGTGGTTCAGGCGGTTCTGGCAGGTGGTATCCGTCTGTTCGGGGTGTGGTTCCTGCATGTCATGAACACGTTTCTGGCACGTCTGAGATGTGGTTCCAGCCGGCCCGACAGGTGTTTCCACAGTGTCCGCCAAGCGGTTCTGGCGTAGTTGGCAGGTGATTTTGGCATGACTGGCAGGTGGTTCCAGCAAGCCTGGCAGGTGATTCCAAAGTGTTCCCCAACTGGTTGTGGCGTAGCCGGCAGGTGATTTTTGCGTGATCGGCAGGTGGTTCTGGCGAGTCGAGCAGGGGGTTCCGGCGTGCTCGGCTGGTGCTTCCGGGGTCATTGGCACGGGGTTCTGGCATGTCTGAGAGGTGGTTCCTGCATTCCCGGCAAATGATTCCGGAGTGTTCGCCAAGTGGTTCTGGCATAGTCGGCAGGTGATTTTGGCATGTCCGGCAGGTGGTTCAGGCGAGTAGAGCAGGTGGTTCCAACGTGCTTGGCAGGTGCTTCTGGCGTCTCCGGCACGTGTTTCTGGCACATCTGACAGGTGGTTCCGGCATGCCCGAAAGGTGATTCCGGTCTGTCCGGTAGGTGGTTCCAGCCTGCACGGCATGTGGTTCTGGTACGTCTCAGAGGTGGTTGCGCATGCCCAACAGGTGATTCCGGACTGTCCTCCACATGGTTCTGGCACGTCTGAGAGGTGGTTCCGGCATGCCCGGCAGGTCATCCCAGAGAGTCCTCCAAGCGGTTCTGGCATACCCGGCTGGTGATTTTGGCATGTCAGGTAGGTGGTTCCAGCGAGTCGAGCAGGTGGCTCCGGCGTGCTCGGCAGGTTGTTCAGACGGGTCTGGCAGGTGTTTTCCGTCTGTTCAGGGTGTGGTTCCAGCATCTCATGCACATGGTTCTGGCACGTCTGAGATCTGGTTCCGGCCGGGCCGACAGGTGTTTCCACAGTGTCCGCCAAGTGGTACTGGCGTAGTTGGCAGGTGATTTTGGCATGACCGGCAGGTGTTTCCAGCAAGCCCGGCAGGTGATTCCGAAGTGTTCCCCAACTGGTTGTGGCGTAGCCGGCAGGTGATTTCTGCGTGTCCGGCAGGTGGTTCTGGCGAGTCGAGCATGTGGTTCCGGCGTGCTCGGCAGGTGCTTCCGGGGTCATTGGCACGTGGTTCTGGCATATCTGAGAGGTGGTTCCGGCATGCCCGGCAGGTGATTCCGGAGTGTTCGCCAAGTGTTTCCGGCGTAGCCGGCAGGTGATTTTGCATGTCAAGCGGTCGTTCCGGCGGGTCTAGCCGGTCGTTCCGGCGTGTCCGGCCGGTGGTTCTGGTCTGTCCGGCAGGTGGTTCTGTGGTGTCCGGCACCAGGTTCAGTCTGAGAGGCTGTGCCGGCATGCCCCTCACGTGATTCCGGCTTGTCCCCGAAGTGGTGCTGGTGTAGCGGGCAGGTGATTTTGGCGTGTCCGGCAGGTGGTTCAGGCGAATTGAGCAGGTGGTTGCGACGTGCTCGGCAGGTGCTTCCGGCGTCTCCGGCACGTGTTTCTGGCACATCTGACTGGTGGTTCCGGCATGCCCAAAAGTTGATTCCGGTCTGTCCGGTAGGTGGTTCCGACGTGCACGGCACGTGGTTCTGGTACGTGTCAGAGCTGGTTGCGTATGCCCAACAGGTGATTCCGGACTGTCCGCCACGTGCTTCTGGCACGTCTGAGATGGGGTTCCAACATGCCCGGCAGGTCATTTCGGAGAGTCGTCCAAGTGGTTCTGGCGTAGCCCGCAGGTGATTTTGGCGTGTCCGGCAGGTGGTTTCGCCGTGCTCGGCAGGTGGTTCAGGCATGGCCGTCACGTGGTTCCAGTCTGTCCAGGACGTGTTTCCAGCTTCTCCGGCACGTGGTTCTGGTGTGTCTGAGAGCTGGTTCCGGCATGTCCGGCAGATGATTCCGGAGTGTCCCCCAAGTGGTTCTGGCATACCCGGCTGGTGATTTGGGCATGTCAGGTACGTGGTACCGGCGAGTCGAGCAGGTCGCTCCGGCGTGCTCAGCATGTTGTTCAGACGGGTCTTTAAGGTGTTATCTGTCTGTTCGGGGTGTGGTTCTAGCATCTCATGCACATGGTTCTGGCACGTCTGAGAGGTGGTTCCGGCCGGCCCGACAGGTGTTTCCACAGTGTCCGCCAAGTGGTACTGGCGTAGTTGGCAGGTGATTTTGGCATGACCGGCAGGTGGTTCCAGCAAGCCCGGCAGGTGATTCCGAAGTGTTCCCCAACTGGTTGTGGCGTAGCCGGCAGGTGATTTTTGCGTGATCGGCAGGTGGTTCTGGCGAGTCGAGCAGGTGGTTCCGGCGTGCTCGGCAGGTGCTTCCGGGGTCATTGGCACGTGGTTCTGGCATATCTGAGAGCTGGTTCCGGCATGCCCGGCAGGTGATTCCGGAGTGTTCGCCAAGTGTTTCCGGCGTGGCCGGCAGGTGATTTTGCATGTCCAGCGGTCGTTCCGGCGGGTCGAGCCGGTGGTTCCGGCGTGTCCGGCAGGTGGTTCCGGTCTGTCCGGCAGGTGGTTCTGTGGTGTCCGGCACGAGGTTCAGTCTGAGAGGCTGTGCCGGCATGCCCCTCACGTGATTCCGGCTTGTCCCCGAAGTGGTGCTGGTGTAGCGGGCAGGTGATTTTGGCGTGTCCGGCAGGTGGTTCAGGCGAGTTGAGCAGGTGGTTGCGACGTGCTCGGCAGGTGCTTCCGGCGTCTCCGGCACGTGTTTCTGGCACATCTGACTGGTGGTTCCGGCATGCCCGAAAGTTGATTCCGGTCTGTCCGGTAGGTGGTTCCGGCGTGCACGGCACGTGGTTCTGGTACGTGTCAGAGGTGGTTGCGTATGCCCAACAGGTGATTCCGGACCGTCCGCCACGTGGTCCTGGCACGTCTGAGAGGTGGTTCCAACATGCCCGGCAGGTCATTTCGGAGAGTCGTCCAAGTGGTTCTGGCGTAGCCCGCAGGTGATTTTGGCGTGTCCGGCAGGTGGTTCCGGTCTGTCCGGCAGGTGGTTCTGTGGTGTCCGGCACGAGGTTCACTCTGAGAGGCTGTGCCGGCATGCCCCTCACGTGATTCCGGCTTGTCCCCGAAGTGGTGCTGGTGTAGCGGGCAGGTGATTTTGGCGTGTCCGGCAGGTGGTTCAGGCGAGTTGAGAAGGTGGTTCCAACGTGCTTGGCAGGTGCTTCCGACGTCTCCGGCACGTGTTTCTGGCACATCTGACAGGTGGTTCCGGCATGCCCGAAAGGTGATTCCGGTCTGTCCGGTAGGTGGTTCCAGCCTGCACGGCATGTGGTTCTGGTACGTCTCAGAGGTGGTTGCGCATGCCCAACAGGTGATTCCGGACTGTCCGACACATGGTTCTGGCACGTCTGAGAGGTGGTTCCGGCATGCCCGGCAGGTCATCCCAGAGAGTCCTCCAAGTGGTTCTGGCATAACACGCAGGTGATTTTGGCGTGTCTGGCAGGTTGCTCCGTTGTGCTTGGCAGTTGGTTCAGGCTTGGCCTGCAGGTGGTTCCAGACTGTCCAGGACGTGTTTCCAGCTTCTCCGGCAGGTGGTTGTGGTACGTCTGAGAGGTGGTTCCGCCATGGCTGGCAGGCGATTCCGGACCGTCCCCCAGGTGGTTCTGGCATAGCCAGCAGTTGATATTGGCCTGTCCGGCAGATGGTTCCAGCGAGTCGAACAGGTGGCTCCGGCGTGCTCGGCAGGTGGTTCCGGTCTGTCCGGTAGGTGATTCCGGCGTGTCCGGCACGTGCTTCCGGCACGTCTGAGATGTGGTTCCGGCATGCGCGACAGGTGATTTCGGAGTGTCCGCCAGGTGGTTCTGGCGTACCGGGCAGGTGATTTTGGCGTGTCCGGCAGGTGTTTCTGGCGAGTCGAGCAGGTGGCTCCGGCATGCTCGGCAGGTGCTTCCGGCGTCTCCGGCACGTGGTTCTGGTGTGTCTGAGAGCTGGTTCCGGCATGTCCGGCAGATGATTCCGGAGTGTCCGCCAAGATGTTCTGGAATACCCGGCTGGTGATTTTGGCATGTCAGGTAGGTGGTTCCGGCGAGTCGAGCAGGTGGCTCCGGCGTGCTCGGCAGGTTGTTCAGACGGGTCTGGCAGGTGTTTTCCGTCTGTTCGGGGTGTGGTTCCAGCATCTCATGCACATGGTTCTGGCACGTCTGAGATGTGGTGCCGGCCGGCCCGACAGGTGTTTCCACAGTGTCCGCCAAGTGGTACTGGCGTAGTTGGCAGGTGATTTTGGCATGACCGGCAGGTGGTTCCTGCAAGCCCGGCAGGTGATTCCGAAGTGTTCCCCAACTGGTTGTGGCGTAGCCGGCAGGTGATTTTTGCGTGTCCGGCAGGTGGTTCTGGCGAGTCGAGCAGGTGGTTCCGGCGTGCTCGGCAGGTGCTTCCGGGGTCATTGGCACGTGGTTCTGGCATATCTGAGAGGTGGTTCCGGCATGCCCGGCAGGTGATTCCGGAGTGTTCGCCAAGTGTTTCCGGCGTGGCCGGCAGGTGATTTTGCATGTCCAGCGGTCGTTCCGGCGGGTCCAGCCGGTGGTTCCGGCGTGTCCGGCAGGTGGTTCCGGTCTGTCCGGCAGGTGGTTCTGTGGTGTCCGGCACGAGGTTCAGTCTGAGAGGCTGTGCCGGCATGCCCCTCACGTGATTCCGGCTTGTCCCCGAAGTGGTGCTGGTGTAGCGGGCAGGTGATTTTGGCGTGTCCGGCAGGTGGTTCAGGCGAGTTGAGCAGGTGGTTGCGACGTGCTCGGCAGGTGCTTCCGGCGTCTCCGGCACGTGTTTCTGGCACATCTGACTGGTGGTTCCGGCATGCCCGAAAGTTGATTCCAGTCTGTCCGGTAGGTGGTTCCGGCGTGCACGGCACGTGGTTCTGGTACGTGTCAGAGGTGGTTGCGTATGCCCAACAGGTGATTCTGGACTGTCCGCCACGTGCTTCTGGCACGTCTGAGAGGTGGTTCCAACATGCCCGGCAGGTCATTTCGGAGAGTCGTCCAAGTGGTTCTGGCGTAGCCCGCAGGTGATTTTGGCGTGTCCGGCAGGTGGTTCCGCCGTGCTCAGCAGGTGGTTCAGGCATGGCCGTCACGTGGTTCCAGTCTGTCCAGGACGTGTTTCCAGCTTCTCCGGCAGGTGGTTCTGGTACGTCTGAGAGGTGGTTTAGCCATGGCTGGCAGGTGATCCCGGACTGTCCCCCAGGTGGTTCTGGCATAGCCAGCAGTTGATATTGGCCTGTCCGGCAGGTGGTTCCAGCGAGTCGAACAGGTGGCTCCGGCGTTCTTGGCAGGTGGTTCCGGTCTGTCCGGTAGGTGTTTCCGGCGTGTCTGGCACGTGCTTCCGGCACGTCTTAGAGGTGGTTCCGGCATGCGCTGCAGGTGATTCCGTAGTGTCCGCCAGGTGGTTCTGGCATACCCGGCAGGTGATTTTGGCGTGTCCGGCAGGTGTTTCTGGCGAGTCGAGCAGGTGGCTCCGGCATGCTCGGCAGGTGCTTCCGGCGTCTCCGGCACTTGGTTCTGGTGTGTCTGAGAGCTGGTTCCGGCATGTCCGGCAGATGATTCCGGATTGTCCGCCAAGTGGTTCTGGCATACCCAGCAGGTGATTTTGGCGTGTCAGGGAGGTGGTACCGGTGAGTCGAGCAGGTGGTTCCGGCGTGCTCAGCAGGTGGTTCAGGCGGTTCTGGCAGGTGGTATCCGTCTGTTCGCGGTGTGGTTCCAGCATCTCATGAACACGTTTCTGGCACGTCTGAGATGTGGTTCCAGCCGGCCCGACAGGTGTTTCCGCAGTGTCCGCCAAGCGGTTCTGGCGTAGTTGGCAGGTGATTTTGGCATGACTGGCAGGTGGTTCCAGCAAGCCTAGCAGGTGATTCCAAAGTGTTCACCAACTGGTTGTGGCGTAGCCGGCAGGTGACTTTTGCGTGATCGGCAGGTGGTTCTGGCGAGTCGAGCAGGTGGTTCCGGCGTGCTCGGCTGGTGCTTCCGGGGTCTTTGGCATGGGGTTCTGACGTCTGAGAGCTGGTTCCTGCATGCCCGGCAAGTGATTCCGGAGTGTTCGACAAGTGGTTCTGGCATAGTCGGCAGGTGATTTTGGCATGTCCGGCAGGTGGTTCAGGCGAGTTGAGCAGGTGGTTCCAACGTGCTTGGCAGGTGCTTCCGGCGTCTCCGGCACGTGTTTCTGGCACATCTGACAGGTGGTTCCGGCATGCCCGAAATGTGATTCCGGTCTGTCCGGTAGGTGGTTCCAGCCTGCACGGCATGTGGTTCTGGTACGTCTCAGAGGTGGTTGCGCATGCCCAACAGGTGATTCCGGACTGTCCGCCACATGGTTCTGGCACGTCTGAGATGTGATGCCGGCCGGCCCGACAGGTGTTTCCACAGTGTCCGCCAAGTGGTACTGGCGTAGTTGGCAGGTGATTTTGGCATGACCGGCAGGTGGTTCCTGCAAGCCCGGCAGGTGATTCCGAAGTGTTCCCCAACTGGTTGTGGCGTAGCCGGCAGGTGATTTTTGCGTGTCCGGCAGGTGGTTCTGGCGAGTCGAGCAGGTGGTTCCGGCGTGCTCGGCAGGTGCTTCCGGGGTCATTGGCACGTGGTTCTGGCATATCTGAGAGGTGGTTCCGGCATGCCCGGCAGGTGATTCCGGAGTGTTCGCCAAGTGTTTCCGGCGTGGCCGGCAGGTGATTTTGCATGTCCAGCGGTCGTTCCGGCGGGTCGAGCCGGTGGTTCCGGCGTGTCCGGCAGGTGGTTCCGGTCTGTCCGGCAGGTGGTTCTGTGGTGTCCGGCACGAGGTTCAGTCTGAGAGGCTGTGCCGGCATGCCCCTCACGTGATTCCGGCTTGTCCCCGAAGTGGTGCTGGTGTAGCGGGCAGGTGATTTTGGCGTGTCCGGCAGGTGGTTCAGGCGAGTTGAGCAGGTGGTTGCGACGTGCTCGGCAGGTGCTTCCGGCGTCTCCGGCACGTGTTTCTGGCACATCTGACTGGTGGTTCCGGCATGCCCGAAAGTTGATTCCAGTCTGTCCGGTAGGTGGTTCCGGCGTGCACGGCACGTGGTTCTGGTACGTGTCAGAGGTGGTTGCGTATGCCCAACAGGTGATTCTGGACTGTCCGCCACGTGCTTCTGGCACGTCTGAGAGGTGGTTCCAACATGCCCGGCAGGTCATTTCGGAGAGTCGTCCAAGTGGTTCTGGCGTAGCCCGCAGGTGATTTTGGCGTGTCCGGCAGGTGGTTCCGCCGTGCTCGGCAGGTGGTTCAGGCATGGCCGTCACGTGGTTCCAGTCTGTCCAGGACGTGTTTCCAGCTTCTCCGGCAGGTGGTTCTGGTACGTCTGAGAGGTGGTTTAGCCATGGCTGGCAGGTGATCCCGGACTGTCCCCCAGGTGGTTCTGGCATAGCCAGCAGTTGATATTGGCCTGTCCGGCAGGTGGTTCCAGCGAGTCGAACAGGTGGCTCCGGCGTTCTTGGCAGGTGGTTCCGGTCTGTCCGGTAGGTGTTTCCGGCGTGTCTGGCACGTGCTTCCGGCACGTCTTAGAGGTGGTTCCGGCATGCGCTGCAGGTGATTCCGTAGTGTCCGCCAGGTGGTTCTGGCATACCCGGCAGGTGATTTTGGCGTGTCCGGCAGGTGTTTCTGGCGAGTCGAGCAGGTGGCTCCGGCATGCTCGGCAGGTGCTTCCGGCGTCTCCGGCACTTGGTTCTGGTGTGTCTGAGAGCTGGTTCCGGCATGTCCGGCAGATGATTCCGGATTGTCCGCCAAGTGGTTCTGGCATACCCAGCAGGTGATTTTGGCGTGTCAGGGAGGTGGTACCGGTGAGTCGAGCAGGTGGTTCCGGCGTGCTCAGCAGGTGGTTCAGGCGGTTCTGGCAGGTGGTATCCGTCTGTTCGCGGTGTGGTTCCAGCATCTCATGAACACGTTTCTGGCACGTCTGAGATGTGGTTCCAGCCGGCCCGACAGGTGTTTCCGCAGTGTCCGCCAAGCGGTTCTGGCGTAGTTGGCAGGTGATTTTGGCATGACTGGCAGGTGGTTCCAGCAAGCCTAGCAGGTGATTCCAAAGTGTTCACCAACTGGTTGTGGCGTAGCCGGCAGGTGACTTTTGCGTGATCGGCAGGTGGTTCTGGCGAGTCGAGCAGGTGGTTCCGGCGTGCTCGGCTGGTGCTTCCGGGGTCTTTGGCATGGGGTTCTGACGTCTGAGAGCTGGTTCCTGCATGCCCGGCAAGTGATTCCGGAGTGTTCGACAAGTGGTTCTGGCATAGTCGGCAGGTGATTTTGGCATGTCCGGCAGGTGGTTCAGGCGAGTTGAGCAGGTGGTTCCAACGTGCTTGGCAGGTGCTTCCGGCGTCTCCGGCACGTGTTTCTGGCACATCTGACAGGTGGTTCCGGCATGCCCGAAATGTGATTCCGGTCTGTCCGGTAGGTGGTTCCAGCCTGCACGGCATGTGGTTCTGGTACGTCTCAGAGGTGGTTGCGCATGCCCAACAGGTGATTCCGGACTGTCCGCCACATGGTTCTGGCACGTCTGAGAGGTGGTTCCGGCATGCCCGGCAGGTCATCCCAGAGAGTCCTCCAAGTGGTCCTGGCACAACACGCAGGTGATTTTGGCGTGTCTGGCAGGTTGTTCCGTTGTGCTTGGCAGGTGGTTCAGGCTTGGCCGGCAGGTGGTTCCAGACTGTCCAGGACGTGTTTCCAGCTTCTCCGGCAGGTGGTTCTGGTACGTCTGAGAGGTGGTTCCGCCATGGCGGGCAGGTGATTCCGGACCGTCCCCCAGGTGGTTCTGGCATAGCCAGCAGTTGATATTGGCCTGTCCGGCAGGTGGTTCCAGCGAGTCGAACAGGTGGCTCCGGCGTGCTCGGCAGGTGGTTCCGGTCTGTCCGGTAGGTGATTCCGGCGTGTCTGGCACGTGCTTCCGGCACGTCTGAGAGGTGGCTCCGGCATGCACGACAGGTGTTTTCGGAGTGTCCGCCAGGTGGTTCTGGCGTACCCGGCAGGTGATTTTGGCGTGTCCGGCAGGTGTTTCTGGCGAGTCGAGCAGGTGGCTCCGGCATGCTCGGCAGGTGCTTCCAGCGTCTCCGGCACGTGGTTCTGGTGTGTCTGAGAGCTGGTTCCGGCATGTCCGGCAGATGATTCCGGAGTGTCTGCCAAGTGGTTCTGGCATACCTGGATGGTGATTTTGGCATGTCAGGTAGGTGGTTCCGGCGAGTCGAGCAGGTGGCTCCGGCGTGCTCGGCAGGTTGTTCAGACGGGTCTGGCAGGTGTTTTCCGTCTGTTCGGGGTGTGGTTCCAGCATCTCATGCACATGGTTCTGTCACGTCTGAGATGTGGTTCCGGCCGGCCCGACTGGTGTTTCCACAGTGTCTGCCAAGTGGTACTGGCGTAGTTGGCAGGTGATTTTGGCATGACCGGCAGGTGGTTCCAGCAAGCCCGGCAGGTGATTCCGAAGTGTTCCCCAACTGGTTGTGGCGTAGCCGGCAGGTGATTTTTGCGTGTCCAGCAGGTGGTTCTGGCGAGTCGAGCAGGTGGTTCCGGCGTGCTCGGCAGGTGCTTCCGGGGTCATTGGCACGTGGTTCTGGCATATCTGAGAGGTGGTTCCGGCATGCCCGGCAGGTGATTCCGGAGTGTTCGCCAAGTGTTTCCGGCGTGGCCGGCAGGTGATTTTGCATGTCCAGCGGTCGTTCCGGCGGGTCGAGCCGGTGGTTCCGGCGTGTCCGGCAGGTGGTTCCGGTCTGTCCGGCAGGTGGTTCTGTGGTGTCCGGCACGAGGTTCAGTCTGAGAGGCTGTGCCGGCATGCCCCTCACGTGATTCCGGCTTGTCCCCGAAGTGGTGCTGGTGTAGCGGGCAGGTGATTTTGGCGTGTCCGGCAGGTGGTTCAGGCGAGTTGAGCAGGTGGTTGCGACGTGCTCGGCAGGTGCTTCCGGCGTCTCCGGCACGTGTTTCTGGCACATCTGACTGGTGGTTCCGGCATGCCCGAAAGTTGATTCCAGTCTGTCCGGTAGGTGGTTCCGGCGTGCACGGCACGTGGTTCTGGTACGTGTCAGAGGTGGTTGCGTATGCCCAACAGGTGATTCTGGACTGTCCGCCACGTGCTTCTGGCACGTCTGAGAGGTGGTTCCAACATGCCCGGCAGGTCATTTCGGAGAGTCGTCCAAGTGGTTCTGGCGTAGCCCGCAGGTGATTTTGGCGTGTCCGGCAGGTGGTTCCGCCGTGCTCGGCAGGTGGTTCAGGCATGGCCGTCACGTGGTTCCAGTCTGTCCAGGACGTGTTTCCAGCTTCTCCGGCAGGTGGTTCTGGTACGTCTGAGAGGTGGTTTAGCCATGGCTGGCAGGTGATCCCGGACTGTCCCCCAGGTGGTTCTGGCATAGCCAGCAGTTGATATTGGCCTGTCCGGCAGGTGGTTCCAGCGAGTCGAACAGGTGGCTCCGGCGTTCTTGGCAGGTGGTTCCGGTCTGTCCGGTAGGTGTTTCCGGCGTGTCTGGCACGTGCTTCCGGCACGTCTTAGAGGTGGTTCCGGCATGCGCTGCAGGTGATTCCGTAGTGTCCGCCAGGTGGTTCTGGCATACCCGGCAGGTGATTTTGGCGTGTCCGGCAGGTGTTTCTGGCGAGTCGAGCAGGTGGCTCCGGCATGCTCGGCAGGTGCTTCCGGCGTCTCCGGCACTTGGTTCTGGTGTGTCTGAGAGCTGGTTCCGGCATGTCCGGCAGATGATTCCGGATTGTCCGCCAAGTGGTTCTGGCATACCCAGCAGGTGATTTTGGCGTGTCAGGGAGGTGGTACCGGTGAGTCGAGCAGGTGGTTCCGGCGTGCTCAGCAGGTGGTTCAGGCGGTTCTGGCAGGTGGTATCCGTCTGTTCGCGGTGTGGTTCCAGCATCTCATGAACACGTTTCTGGCACGTCTGAGATGTGGTTCCAGCCGGCCCGACAGGTGTTTCCGCAGTGTCCGCCAAGCGGTTCTGGCGTAGTTGGCAGGTGATTTTGGCATGACTGGCAGGTGGTTCCAGCAAGCCTAGCAGGTGATTCCAAAGTGTTCACCAACTGGTTGTGGCGTAGCCGGCAGGTGACTTTTGCGTGATCGGCAGGTGGTTCTGGCGAGTCGAGCAGGTGGTTCCGGCGTGCTCGGCTGGTGCTTCCGGGGTCTTTGGCATGGGGTTCTGACGTCTGAGAGCTGGTTCCTGCATGCCCGGCAAGTGATTCCGGAGTGTTCGACAAGTGGTTCTGGCATAGTCGGCAGGTGATTTTGGCATGTCCGGCAGGTGGTTCAGGCGAGTTGAGCAGGTGGTTCCAACGTGCTTGGCAGGTGCTTCCGGCGTCTCCGGCACGTGTTTCTGGCACATCTGACAGGTGGTTCCGGCATGCCCGAAATGTGATTCCGGTCTGTCCGGTAGGTGGTTCCAGCCTGCACGGCATGTGGTTCTGGTACGTCTCAGAGGTGGTTGCGCATGCCCAACAGGTGATTCCGGACTGTCCGCCACATGGTTCTGGCACGTCTGAGAGGTGGTTCCGGCATGCCCGGCAGGTCATCCCAGAGAGTCCTCCAAGTGGTCCTGGCACAACACGCAGGTGATTTTGGCGTGTCTGGCAGGTTGTTCCGTTGTGCTTGGCAGGTGGTTCAGGCTTGGCCGGCAGGTGGTTCCAGACTGTCCAGGACGTGTTTCCAGCTTCTCCGGCAGGTGGTTCTGGTACGTCTGAGAGGTGGTTCCGCCATGGCGGGCAGGTGATTCCGGACCGTCCCCCAGGTGGTTCTGGCATAGCCAGCAGTTGATATTGGCCTGTCCGGCAGGTGGTTCCAGCGAGTCGAACAGGTGGCTCCGGCGTGCTCGGCAGGTGGTTCCGGTCTGTCCGGTAGGTGATTCCGGCGTGTCTGGCACGTGCTTCCGGCACGTCTGAGAGGTGGCTCCGGCATGCACGACAGGTGTTTTCGGAGTGTCCGC
The DNA here is from genome assembly GCF_037783145.1 of Equus przewalskii. Classification (NCBI taxonomy): domain Eukaryota; kingdom Metazoa; phylum Chordata; class Mammalia; order Perissodactyla; family Equidae; genus Equus; species Equus przewalskii. Next base: position 41,710 of record NW_027227965.1, read on the forward strand.
CAGGTGGTTCTGGCGTACCCGGCAGGTGATTTTGGCGTGTCCGGCAGGTGTTTCTGGCGAGTCGAGCAGGTGGCTCCGGCATGCTCGGCAGGTGCTTCCAGCGTCTCCGGCACGTGGTTCTGGTGTGTCTGAGAGCTGGTTCCGGCATGTCCGGCAGATGATTCCGGAGTGTCTGCCAAGTGGTTCTGGCATACCTGGATGGTGATTTTGGCATGTCAGGTAGGTGGTTCCGGCGAGTCGAGCAGGTGGCTCCGGCGTGCTCGGCAGGTTGTTCAGACGGGTCTGGCAGGTGTTTTCCGTCTGTTCGGGGTGTGGTTCCAGCATCTCATGCACATGGTTCTGTCACGTCTGAGATGTGGTTCCGGCCGGCCCGACTGGTGTTTCCACAGTGTCTGCCAAGTGGTACTGGCGTAGTTGGCAGGTGATTTTGGCATGACCGGCAGGTGGTTCCAGCAAGCCCGGCAGGTGATTCCGAAGTGTTCCCCAACTGGTTGTGGCGTAGCCGGCAGGTGATTTTTGCGTGTCCAGCAGGTGGTTCTGGCGAGTCGAGCAGGTGGTTCCGGCGTGCTCGGCAGGTGCTTCCGGGGTCATTGGCACGTGGTTCTGGCATATCTGAGAGGTGGTTCCGGCATGCCCGGCAGGTGATTCCGGAGTGTTCGCCAAGTGTTTCCGGCGTGGCCGGCAGGTGATTTTGCATGTCCAGCGGTCGTTCCGGCGGGTCGAGCCGGTGGTTCCGGCGTGTTCAGCAGGTGGTTCCGGTCTGTCCGGCAGGTGGTTCTGTGGTGTCCGGCACGAGGTTCAGTCTCAGAGGCTGTGCCGGCATGCCCCTCACGTGATTCCGGCTTGTCCCCGAAGTTGTGCTGGTGTAGCGGGCAGGTGATTTTGGCGTGTCCGGCAGGTGGTTCAGGCGAGTTGAGCAGGTGGTTGCGACGTGCTCGGCAGGTGCTTCCGGCATCTCCGGCACGTGTTTCTGGCACATCTGACTGGTGGTTCCGGCATGCCCAAAAGTTGATTCCGGTCTGTCCGGTAGGTGGTTCCGGCGTGCACGGCATGTGGTTCTGGTACGTGTCAGAGGTGGTTGCGTATGCCCAACAGGTGATTCCGGACTGTCCGCCACGTGCTTCTGGCACGTCTGAGAGGTGGTTCCAACATGCCCGGCAGGTCATTTCGGAGAGTCGTCCAAGTGGTTCTGGCGTAGCCCGCAGGTGATTTTGGCGTGTCCGGCAGGTGGTTCCGCCGTGCTCGGCAGGTGGTTCAGGCATGGCCGTCACGTGGTTCCAGTCTGTCCAGGACGTGTTTCCAGCTTCTCCGGCAGGTGGTTCTGGTACGTCTGAGAGGTGGTTCCGCCATGGCTGGCAGGTGATCCCGGACTGTCCCCCAGGTGGTTCTGGCATAGCCAGCAGTTGATATTGGCCTGTCCGGCAGATGGTTCCAGCGAGTCGAACAGGTGGCTCCGGCGTTCTTGGCAGGTGGTTCCGGTCTGTCTGGTAGGTGTTTCCGGCGTGTCTGGCACGTGCTTCCGGCACGTCTGAGAGGTGGTTGCGGCATGCGCGGCAGGTGATTCCGTAGTGTCCGCCAGGTGGTTCTGGCATACCCGGCAGGTGATTTTGGCATGTCCGGCAGGTGTTTCTGGCGAGTCGAGCAGGTGGCTCCGGCATGCTCGGCAGGTGCTTCCGGCGTCTCCGGCACTTGCTTCTGGTGTGTCTGAGAGCTGGTTCCGGCATGTCCGGCAGATGATTCCGGAGTGTCCGCCAAGTGGTTCTGGCATACCCAGCAGGTGATTTTGGCGTGTCAGGGAGGTGGTACCGGTGAGTCGAGCAGGTGGTTCCGGCGTGCTCAGCAGGTGGTTCAGGCGGTTCTGGCAGGTGGTATCCGTCTGTTCGCGGTGTGGTTCCAGCATCTCATGAACACGTTTCTGGCACGTCTGAGATGTGGTTCCAGCCGGCCCGACAGGTGTTTCCGCAGTGTCCGCCAAGCGGTTCTGGCGTAGTTGGCAGGTGATTTTGGCATGACTGGCAGGTGGTTCCAGCAAGCCTAGCAGGTGATTCCAAAGTGTTCACCAACTGGTTGTGGCGTAGCCGGCAGGTGACTTTTGCGTGATCGGCAGGTGGTTCTGGCGAGTCGAGCAGGTGGTTCCGGCGTGCTCGGCTGGTGCTTCCGGGGTCTTTGGCATGGGGTTCTGACGTCTGAGAGCTGGTTCCTGCATGCCCGGCAAGTGATTCCGGAGTGTTCGACAAGTGGTTCTGGCATAGTCGGCAGGTGATTTTGGCATGTCCGGCAGGTGGTTCAGGCGAGTTCAGCAGGTGCTTCCAACGTGCTTGGCAGGTGCTTCCGGCGTCTCCGGCACATGTTTCTGGCACATCTGACAGGTGGTTCCGGCATGCCCGAAATGTGATTCCGGTCTGTTCGGTAGGTGGTTCCAGCCTGCACGGCATGTGGTTCTGGTACGTCTCAGAGGTGGTTGCGCATGCCCAACAGGTGATTCCGGACTGTCCGCCACATGGTTCTGGCACGTCTGAGAGGTGGTTCCGGCATGCCCGGCAGGTCATCCCAGAGAGTCCTCCAAGTGGTTCTGGCATAACACGCAGGTGATTTTGGCGTGTCTGGCAGGTTGTTCCGTTGTGCTTGGCAGGTGGTTCAGGCTTGGCCGGCAGGTGGTTCCAGACTGTCCAGGACGTGTTTCCAGCTTCTCCGGCAGGTGGTTCTGGTACGTCTGAGAGGTGGTTCCGCCATGGCGGGCAGGTGATTCCGGACCGTCCCCCAGGTGGTTCTGGCATAGCCAGCAGTTGATATTGGCCTGTCCGGCAGGTGGTTCCAGCGAGTCGAACAGGTGGCTCCGGCGTGCTCGGCAGGTGGTTCCGGTCTGTCCGGTAGGTGATTCCGGCGTGTCCGGCACGTGCTTCCGGCACGTCTGAGAGGTGGTTCCGGCATGTGCGACAGGTGATTTCGGAGTGTCCGCCAGGTGGTTCTGGCGTACCCGGCAGGTGATTTTGGCGTGTCCGGCAGGTGTTTCTGGCGAGTTGAGCAGGTGGCTCCGGCATGCTCGGCAGGTGCTTCCGGCGTCTCCGGCACTTGTTTCTGGTGTGTCTGAGAGCTGGTTCCGGCATGTCCGGCAGATGATTCCGGAGTGTCCGCCTAGTGGTTCTGGCATACCCGGCTGGTGATTTGGGCATGTCAGGTAGGTGGCTATGGCGTGCTCGGCAGGTTGTACAGATGGGTCTGGCAGGTGTTTTCCGTCTGTTCGGGGTGTGGTTCCAGCATCTCATGCACATGGTTCTGGCACGTCTGAGATGTGGTTCCGGCCGGCCCGACAGGTGTTTCCACAGTGTCCGCCAAGTGGTACTGGCGTAGTTGGCAGGTGATTTTGGCATGACCGGCACGTGGTTCCAGCAAGCCCGGCAGGTGATTCCGAAGTGTTCCCCAACTGGTTGTGGCATAGCCGGCAGGTGATTTTTGCGTGTCCGGCAGGTGGTTCTGGCGAGTCGAGCAGGTGGTTCCGGCGTGCTCGGCAGGTGCTTCCGGGGTCATTGGCACGTGGTTCTGGCATATCTGAGAGGTGGTTCCGGCATGCCCGGCAGGTGATTCCGGAGTGTTCGCCAAGTGTTTCTGCCGTGGCCGGCAGGTGATTTTGCATGTCCAGCGGTCGTTCCGGTGGGTCGAGCCGGTGGTTCCGGCGTGTCCGGCAGGTGGTTCCGGTCTGTCCGGCAGGTGGTCCTGTGGTGTCCGGCACGAGGTTCAGTCTGAGAGGCTGTGCCAGCATGCCCCTCACGTGATTCCGGCTTGTCCCCGAAGTGGTGCTGGTGTAGCGGGCAGGTGATTTTGGCGTGTCCGGCAGGTGGTTCAGGCGAGTTGAGCAGGTGGTTGCGACGTGCTCGACAGGTGCTTCCGGCGTCTCCGGCACGTGTTTCTGGCACATCTGACTGGTGGTTCCGGCATGCCCAAAAGTTGATTCCGGTCTGCCCGGTAGGTGGTTCCGGCGTGCACGGCACGTGGTTCTGGTACATGTCAGAGGTGGTTGCGTGTGTCCAACAGGTGATTCCGGACTGTCCGCCACGTGCTTCTGGCACGTCTGAGAGGTGGTTCCAACATGCCCGGCAGGTCATTTCGGAGAGTCGTCCAAGTGGTTCTGGCGTAGCCCGCAGGTGATTTTGGCGTGTCCGGCAGGTGGTTCCGCCGTGCTCGGCAGGTGGTTCAGGCATGGCCGTCACGTGGTTCCAGTCTGTCCAGGACGTGTTTCCAGCTTCTCCGGCAGGTGGTTCTGGTACGTCTGAGAGGTGGTTCCGCCATGGCTGGCAGGTGATCCCGGACTGTCGCCCAGGTGGTTCTGGCATAGCCAGCAGTTGATATTGGCTTGTCCGGCAGGTGGTTCCAGCGAGTCGAACAGGTGGCTCCGGCGTGCTCGGCAGCTGGTTCCGGTCTGTCCGGTAGGTGATTCCGGCGTGTCCGGCACGTGCTTCCGGCACGTCTGAGAGGTGGTTGCGGCATGCGCGACAGGTGATTTCGGAGTGTCCGCCAGGTGGTTCTGGCGTACCCGGCAGGTGATTTTGGCGTGTCCGGCAGGTGTTTCTGGCGAGTCGAGCAGGTGGCTCCGTCATGCTCGGCAGGTGCTTCCGGCGTCTCCGGCACTTGGTTCTGGTGTGTCTGAGAGCTGGTTCCGGCATGTCCGGCAGATGATTCCGGAGTGTCCGCCAAGTGGTTCTGGCATACCCAGCAGGTGATTTTGGCGTGTCATGGAGGTGGTACCGGTGAGTGGAGCAGGTGGTTCCGGCGTGCTCAGCAGGTGGTTCAGCCGGTTCTGGCAGGTGGTATCCGTCTGTTCGGGCTGTGGTTGCAGCATCTCATGAACACGTTTCTGGCACGTCTGAGATGTGGTTCCAGCCGGCCCGACAGGTGTTTCCGCAGTGTCCGCCAAGCGGTTCTGGCGTAGTTGGCAGGTGATTTTGGCATGACTGGCAGGTGGTTCCAGCAAGCCTGGCAGGTGATTCCAAAGTGTTCACCAACTGGTTGTGGCGTAGCCGGCAGGTTATTTTTGCGTGATCGGCAGGTGGTTCTGGCGAGTCGAGCAGGTGGTTCCGGCATGCTCGGCAGGTGCTTCTGGCGTCTCCGGCACTTGGTTCTGGTGTGTCTGAGAGCTGGTTCCGGCATGTCCGGCAAATGATTCCGGAGTGTCCGCCAAATGGTTCTGGCATATCCGGCTGGTGATTTGGGCGTGTCAGGTAGGTGGTTCCGGCGAGTCGAGCAGATGTCTCTGGCATGCTCGGCAGGTGCTTCCGGCGTCTCCGGCACTTGGTTCTGGTGTGTCTGAGAGCTGGTTCCAGCATGTCCGACAGATGATTCCGGAGTGTCCGCCAAGTGGTTCTGGCATACCAAGCAGGTGATTTTGGCGTGTCAGGGAGGTGGTACCAGTGAGTCGAGCAGTGGGTTCCGGCGTGCTCGGCTGGTGCTTCCGGGGTCATTGGCATGGGGTTCTGGCATGTCTGAGAGGTGGTTCCTGCATGCCCGGCAAGTGATTCCGGAGTGTTCGCCAAGTGGTTCTGGCATAGTCGGCAGGTGATTTTGGCATGTCCGGCAGGTGGTTTAGGCGAGTTGAGCAGGTGGTTCCAACGTGCTTGGCAGGTGCTTCCGGCGTCTCCGGCACGTGTTTCTGGCACATCTGACAGGTGGTTCCGGCATGCCCGAAAGGTGATTCCGGTCTGTCCGGTAGGTGGTTCCAGCCTGCACGGCATGTGGTTCTGGTACGTCTCAGAGGTGGTTGCGCATGCCCAACAGGTGATTCCGGACTGTCCGCCACATGGTTCTGGCACGTCTGAGAGGTGGATCCGGCATGCGCGACAGGTGGTTTCAGAATGTCCGCCAGGTGGTTCTGGCGTACCCGGCAGGTGATTTTGGCGTGCCCTGCAGGTGTTTCTGGCGAGTCGAGCAGGTGGCTCCGGCATGCTCGGCAGGTGCTTCTGGCGTCTCCGGCACGTGGTTCTGGTGTGTCTGAGAGCTGGTTCCGGCATGTCCGGCAGATGATTCCGGAGTGTCCGCCAAGTGGTTCTGGCATACCCGGAGGGTGATTTGGGCGTGTCCGGCGGGTGTTTCTGGCGAGTCGAGCAGGTGGTTCCGGCGTGCTCGGCAGGTGCTTCCGAGGTCATTGGCACGTGGTTCTGGCATATCTGAGAGGTGGTTCGGGCATGACCGGCAGGTGATTCCGGAGTGTTCGCCGAGTGTTTCCGGCGTAGCCGGCAGGTGATTTTGGCATGTCCGGCAGTTGTTTCTGGCGAGTCGAGCAGGTGGCTCCAGCATGCTCGGCGGATGCTTCCGGCGTCTCTGGCACATGGTTCTGGTGTGTCTGAGAGCTGGTTCCGGCATGTCCGGCAGATGATTCCGGAGTGTCTGCAAATTGATTCTGGCATACCCGGCTGGTGATTTGGGCATGTCAGGTAGGTGGTTCCGGCGAGTCGAGCAGGTTGCTCGGCGTGCTCCGCAGGTTGTTCAGACGGGTCTGGCAGGTGTTTTCCGTCTGTTCGGGGTGTGGTTCCAGCATCTCATGCACATGGTTCTGGCACGTCTGAGATGTGGTTCCGGCCGGCCCGACAGGTGTTTCCACAGTGTCCGCCAAGTGGTACTGGCGTAGTTGGCAGGTGATTTTGGCATGACCGGCAGGTGGTTCCAGCAAGCCCGGCAGGTGATTCCGAAGTGTTCCCCAACTGGTTGTGGCGTAGCCGGCAGGTGATTTTTGCGTGTCCAGCAGGTGGTTCTGGCGAGTCGAGCAGGTGGTTCCGGCGTGCTCGGCAGGTGCTTCCGGGGTCATTGGCACGTGGTTCTGGCATGTCTGAGAGGTGGTTCCGGCATGCCCGGCAGGTGATTCCGGAGTGTTCGCCAAGTGTTTCGGGCATAGCCGACAGGTGAGTTTGCATGTCCAGCGGTCGTTCCGGCGGGTCGAGCCGGTGGTTCCGTCGTGTCCGGTATGTGGTTCCGGTCTGTCCGGCAGGTGGTTCTGTGGTGTCCGGCACGAGGTTCAGTCTGAGAGGCTGTGCCGGCATGCCCCTCACGTGATTCCGGCTTGTCCCCGAAGTGGTGCTGGTGTAGCGGACAGGCGATTTTGGCGTGTCCGGCAGGTGGTTCAGGCGAGTTGAGCAGGTGGTTGCGACGTGCTCGGCAGGTGCTTCCGGCGTCTCCGGCACGTGTTTCTGGCACATCTGACTGGTGGTTCCGGCATGCCCAAAAGTGGATTCCGGTCTGTCCGGTAGGTGGTTACGGCGTGCACGGCACGTGGTTCTGGTACGTCTCAGAGGTGGTTGCGTATGCCCAACAGGAGATTCCGGACTGTCCGCCACGTGCTTCTGGCACGTCTGAGAGGTGGTTCCAACATGCCCGGCAGGTCATTTCGGAGAGTCGTCCAAGTGGTTCTGGCGTAGCCCGCAGGTGATTTTGGCGTGTCCGGCAGGTGGTTCCGTCGTGCTCGGCAGGTGGTTCAGGCATGGCCGTCACGTGGTTCCAGTCTGTCCAGGACGTGTTTCCAGCTTCTCCGGCAGGTGGTTCTGGTACGTCTGAGAGGTGGTTCCGCCATGGCTGGCAGGTGATCCCGGACTGTCCCCCAGGTGGTTCTGGCATAGCCAGCAGTTGATATTGGCCTGTCCGGCAGGTGGTTCCAGCGAGTCGAACAGGTGGCTCCGGCGTTCTTGGCAGGTGGTTCCGGTCTGTCCGGTAGGTGTTTCCGGCGTGTCAGGCACGTTATTCCGGCACGTCTGAGAGGTGGTTGCGGCATGCGCGGAAGGTGATTCCGTAGTGTCCGCCAGGTGGTTCTGGCATACCCGGCAGGTGATTTTGGCGTGTCCGGCAGGTGTTTCTGGCGAGTCGAGCAGGTGGCTCCGGCATGCCCGGCAGGTGCTTCCGGCGTCTCCGGCACTTGGTTCTGGTGTGTCTGAGAGCTGGTTCCGGCATGTCCGGCAGATGATTCCGGAGTGTCCGCCAAGTGGTTCTGGCATACCCAGCAGGTGATTTTGGCGTGTCAGGGAGGTGGTACCGGTGAGTCGAGCAGGTGGTTCCGGCGTGCTCAGCAGGTGGTTCAGGCGGTTCTGGCAGGTGGTATCCGTCTGTTCGGGGTGTGGTTCCAGCATCTCATGAACACGTTTCTGGCACGTCTGAGATGTGGTTCCAGCCGGCCCGACAGGTGTTTCCGCAGTGTCCGCCAAGCGGTTCTGGCGTAGTTGGCAGGTGATTTTGGCATGACTGGCAGGTGGTTCCAGCAAGCCTGGCAGGTGATTCCAAAGTGTTCACCAACTGGTTGTGGCGTAGCCGGCAGGTGATTTTTGCGTGATCGGCAGGTGGTTCGGGCGAGTCGAGCAGGTGGTTCCGGCGTGCTCGGCTGGTGCTTCCGGGGTCATTGGCACGGGGTTCTGGCATGTCTGAGAGGTGGTTCCTGCATGCCCGGCAAGTGATTCCGGAGTCTTCGCCAAGAGGTTCTGGCATAGTCGGCAGGTGATTTTGACATGTCCGGCAGGTGGTTCAGGCGAGTTGAGCAGGTGGTTCCAACGTGCTTAGCAGGTGCTTCCGGCGTCTCCGGCACGTGTTTCTGGCACATCTGACAGGTGGTTCCGGCATGCCCGAAAGGTGATTCCGGTCTGTCCGGTAGGTGGTTCCAGCCTGCACGGCATGTGGTTCTGGTACGTCTCAGAGGTGGTTGCGCATGCCCAACAGGTGCTTCCGGACTGTCCGCCACATGGTTCTGGCACGTCTGAGAGGTGGTGCCGGCATGCCCGGCAGGTCATCCCAGAGAGTCCTCCAAGTGTTCCTGGCACAACACGCAGGTGATTTTGGCGTGTCTGGCACGTTGTTCCATTGTGCTTGGCAGGTGGTTCAGGCTTGGCCGGCAGGTGGTTCCAGACTGTCCAGGACGTGTTTCCAGCTTCTCCGGCAGGTGGTTCTGGTACGTCTGAGAGGTGGTTCCGCCATGGCTGGCAGGTGATTCCGGACCGTCCCCCAGGTGGTTCTGGCATAGACAGCAGTTGATATTGGCCTGTCCGGCAGGTGGTTCCAGCGAGTAGAACAGGTGGCTCCGGCGTGCTCGGCAGGTGATTCCGGACTGTCCGGTAGGTGATTCCGGAGTGTCCGGCATGTGCTTCCAGCACATCTGAGAGGTGGTTCCGGCATGCGTGACAGGTGATTTCGGAGTGTCGGCCAGGTGGTTCTGGCGTACCCGGCAGGTGATTTTGGCGTGTCCGGCGGGTGTTTCTGGCGAGTCGAGCAGGTAGCTCTGGCATGCTCGGCAGGTGATTCCGGCGTCTCCGGCACGTGGTTCTGGTGTGTCTGAGAGCTGGTTCCGGCATGTCCGGCAGATGATTCCGGAGTGTCCGCCAAGTGGTTCTGGCATACCCGGCTGGTGATTTGGGCATGTCAGGTACGTGGTTCCGGCGAGTCGAGCAGGTGGCTCCGGCGTGCTCAGCATGTTGTTCAGACGGGTTTGGCAGGTGTTATCCGTCTGTTCGGGGTGTGGTTCCAGCATCTCATGCACATGGTTCTGGCACGTCTGAGAGGTGGTTCCGGCCGGCCCGACAGGTGTTTCCACAGTGTCCGCCAAGTGGTACTGTCGTAGTTGGCAGGTGATTTTGGCATGACCGGCAGGTGTTTCCAGCAAGCCCGGCAGGTGATTCCGAAGTGTTCCCCAACTGGTTGTGGCGTAGCCGGCAGGTGATTTTCGCGTGATCGGCAGGTGGTTCTGGCGAGTTGAGCAGGTGGTTCCGGCGTGCTCGGCTGGTGCTTCCGGGGTCATTGGCACGGGGTTCTGGCATGTCTGAGAGGTGGTTCCGGCATGCCCGGCAGGTGATTCCGGAGTGTTCGCCAAGTGTTTCGGGCATAGCCGACAGGTGAGTTTGCATGTCCAGCGGTCGTTCCGGCGGGTCGAGCCGGTGGTTCCGTCGTGTCCGGTATGTGGTTCCGGTCTGTCCGGCAGGTGGTTCTGTGGTGTCCGGCACGAGGTTCAGTCTGAGAGGCTGTGCCGGCATGCCCCTCACGTGATTCCGGCTTGTCCCCGAAGTGGTGCTGGTGTAGCGGACAGGCGATTTTGGCGTGTCCGGCAGGTGGTTCAGGCGAGTTGAGCAGGTGGTTGCGACGTGCTCGGCAGGTGCTTCCGGCGTCTCCGGCACGTGTTTCTGGCACATCTGACTGGTGGTTCCGGCATGCCCAAAAGTGGATTCCGGTCTGTCCGGTAGGTGGTTCCGGCGTGCACGGCACGTGGTCCTGGTACGTCTCAGAGGTGGTTGCGTATGCCCAACAGGAGATTCCGGACTGTCCGCCACGTGCTTCTGGCACGTCTGAGAGGTGGTTCCAACATGCCCGGCAGGTCATTTCGGAGAGTCGTCCAAGTGGTTCTGGCGTAGCCCGCAGGTGATTTTGGCGTGTCCGGCAGGTGGTTCCGTCGTGCTCGGCAGGTGGTTCAGGCATGGCCGTCACGTGGTTCCAGTCTGTCCAGGACGTGTTTCCAGCTTCTCCGGCAGGTGGTTCTGGTACGTCTGAGAGGTGGTTCCGCCATGGCTGGCAGGTGATCCCGGACTGTCCCCCAGGTGGTTCTGGCATAGCCAGCAGTTGATATTGGCCTGTCCGGCAGGTGGTTCCAGCGAGTCGAACAGGTGGCTCCGGCGTTCTTGGCAGGTGGTTCCGGTCTGTCCGGTAGGTGTTTCCGGCGTGTCAGGCACGTTATTCCGGCACGTCTGAGAGGTGGTTGCGGCATGCGCGGAAGGTGATTCCGTAGTGTCCGCCAGGTGGTTCTGGCATACCCGGCAGGTGATTTTGGCGTGTCCGGCAGGTGTTTCTGGCGAGTCGAGCAGGTGGCTCCGGCATGCCCGGCAGGTGCTTCCGGCGTCTCCGGCACTTGGTTCTGGTGTGTCTGAGAGCTGGTTCCGGCATGTCCGGCAGATGATTCCGGAGTGTCCGCCAAGTGGTTCTGGCATACCCAGCAGGTGATTTTGGCGTGTCAGGGAGGTGGTACCGGTGAGTCGAGCAGGTGGTTCCGGCGTGCTCAGCAGGTGGTTCAGGCGGTTCTGGCAGGTGGTATCCGTCTGTTCGGGGTGTGGTTCCAGCATCTCATGAACACGTTTCTGGCACGTCTGAGATGTGGTTCCAGCCGGCCCGACAGGTGTTTCCGCAGTGTCCGCCAAGCGGTTCTGGCGTAGTTGGCAGGTGATTTTGGCATGACTGGCAGGTGGTTCCAGCAAGCCTGGCAGGTGATTCCAAAGTGTTCACCAACTGGTTGTGGCGTAGCCGGCAGGTGATTTTTGCGTGATCGGCAGGTGGTTCTGGCGAGTCGAGCAGGTGGTTCCGGCGTGCTCGGCTGGTGCTTCCGGGGTCATTGGCACGGGGTTCTGGCATGTCTGAGAGGTGGTTCCTGCATGCCCGGCAAGTGATTCCGGAGTCTTCGCCAAGAGGTTCTGGCATAGTCGGCAGGTGATTTTGACATGTCCGGCAGGTGGTTCAGGCGAGTTGAGCAGGTGGTTCCAACGTGCTTAGCAGGTGCTTCCGGCGTCTCCGGCACGTGTTTCTGGCACATCTGACAGGTGGTTCCGGCATGCCCGAAAGGTGATTCCGGTCTGTCCGGTAGGTGGTTCCAGCCTGCACGGCATGTGGTTCTGGTACGTCTCAGAGGTGGTTGCGCATGCCCAACAGGTGCTTCCGGACTGTCCGCCACATGGTTCTGGCACGTCTGAGAGGTGGTGCCGGCATGCCCGGCAGGTCATCCCAGAGAGTCCTCCAAGTGTTCCTGGCACAACACGCAGGTGATTTTGGCGTGTCTGGCACGTTGTTCCATTGTGCTTGGCAGGTGGTTCAGGCTTGGCCGGCAGGTGGTTCCAGACTGTCCAGGACGTGTTTCCAGCTTCTCCGGCAGGTGGTTCTGGTACGTCTGAGAGGTGGTTCCGCCATGGCTGGCAGGTGATTCCGGACCGTCCCCCAGGTGGTTCTGGCATAGACAGCAGTTGATATTGGCCTGTCCGGCAGGTGGTTCCAGCGAGTAGAACAGGTGGCTCCGGCGTGCTCGGCAGGTGATTCCGGACTGTCCGGTAGGTGATTCCGGAGTGTCCGGCATGTGCTTCCAGCACATCTGAGAGGTGGTTCCGGCATGCGTGACAGGTGATTTCGGAGTGTCGGCCAGGTGGTTCTGGCGTACCCGGCAGGTGATTTTGGCGTGTCCGGCGGGTGTTTCTGGCGAGTCGAGCAGGTAGCTCTGGCATGCTCGGCAGGTGATTCCGGCGTCTCCGGCACGTGGTTCTGGTGTGTCTGAGAGCTGGTTCCGGCATGTCCGGCAGATGATTCCGGAGTGTCCGCCAAGTGGTTCTGGCATACCCGGCTGGTGATTTGGGCATGTCAGGTACGTGGTTCCGGCGAGTCGAGCAGGTGGCTCCGGCGTGCTCAGCATGTTGTTCAGACGGGTTTGGCAGGTGTTATCCGTCTGTTCGGGGTGTGGTTCCAGCATCTCATGCACATGGTTCTGGCACGTCTGAGAGGTGGTTCCGGCCGGCCCGACAGGTGTTTCCACAGTGTCCGCCAAGTGGTACTGTCGTAGTTGGCAGGTGATTTTGGCATGACCGGCAGGTGTTTCCAGCAAGCCCGGCAGGTGATTCCGAAGTGTTCCCCAACTGGTTGTGGCGTAGCCGGCAGGTGATTTTCGCGTGATCGGCAGGTGGTTCTGGCGAGTTGAGCAGGTGGTTCCGGCGTGCTCGGCTGGTGCTTCCGGGGTCATTGGCACGGGGTTCTGGCATGTCTGAGAGGTGGTTCCGGCATGCCCGGCAGGTGATTCCGGAGTGTTCGCCAAGTGTTTCCGGCGTAGCCGGCAGGTGATTTTGCATGTCCAGCGGTCGTTCCGGTGGGTCGAGCCGGTGGTTCCGGCGTGTCCGGCAGGTGGTTCCGGTCTGTCCGGCAGGTGGTCCTGTGTTGTCCGGCACGAGGTTCAGTCTGAGAGGCTGTGCCGGCATGCCCCTCACGTGATTCCGGCTTGTCCCCGAAGTGGTGCTGGTGTAGCGGGCAGGTGATTTTGGCGTGTCCGGCAGGTGGTTCAGGCGAGTTGAGCAGGTGGTTGCGACGTGCTCGGCAGCTGCTTCCGGCGTCTCTGGCACGTGTTTCTGGCACATCTGACTGGTGGTTCCGGCATGCCCAAAAGTTGATTCCGGTCTGTCCGGTAGGTGGTTCCGGCGTGCACGGCACGTGGTTCTGGTACGTGTCAGAGGTGGTTGCGTATGCCCAACAGGTGATTCCGGACTGTCCGCCACGTGCTTCTGGCACGTCTGAGAGGTGGTTCCAACATGCCCGGCAGGTCATTTCGGACAGTCGTCCAAGTGGTTGTGGCGTAGCCCGCAGGTGATTTTGGCGTGTCCGGCAAGTGGTTCCGCCGTGCTCGGCCGGTGGTTCAGGCATGGCCGTCACGTGGTTCCAGTCTGTCCAGGACGTGTTTCCAGCTTCTCCGGCAGGTGGTTCTGCTACGTCTGAGAGGTGGTTCCGCCATGGCTGGCAGGTGATCCCGGACTGTCGCCCAGGTGGTTCTGGCATAGCCAGCAGTTGATATTGGCCTGTCCGGCAGGTGGTTCCAGCGAGTCGAACAGGTGGCTCCGGCGTTCTTGGAAGGTGGTTCCGGTCTATCCGGTAGGTGTTTCCGGCGTGTCTGGCACGTGCTTCCGGCACGTCTGAGAGGTGGTTGCGGCATGCGCGGCAGGTGATTCCGTAGTGTCCGCCAGGTGGTTCTGGCATACCCGGCAGGTGATTTTGGCGTGTCCGGCAGGTGTTTCTGGCGAGTCGAGCAGGTGGCTCCGGCATGCTCGGCAGGTGCTTCCGGCGTCTCCGGCACGTGGTTCTGGTGTGTCTGAGAGCTGGTTCCGGCATGTCCGGCAGATGATTCCGGAGTGTCCGCCAAGTGGTTCTGGCATACCCGGCTGGTGATTTGGGCATGTCAGGTAGGTGGCTCCGGCGTGCTCGGCAGGTTGTTCAGACGGGTCTGGCAGGTGTTTTCCGTCTGTTCGGGGTGTGGTTCCAGCATCTCATGCACATGGTTCTGGCACGTCTGAGATGTGGTTCCGGCCGGCCCGACAGGTGTTTCCACAGTGTCCGCCAAGTGGTACTGGCGTAGTTGGCAGGTGATTTTGGCATGACCGGCAGGTGGTTCCAGCAAGCCCGGCAGGTGATTCGGAAGTGTTCCCCAACTGGTTGTGGCGTAGCCGGCAGGTGATTTCTGCGTGTCCGGCAGGTGGTTCTGGCGAGTCGAGCAGGTGGTTCCGGCGTGCTCGGCAGGTGCTTCCGGGGTCATTGGCACGTGGTTCTGGCATATCAGAGAGGTCGTTCCGGCATGCCCGGCAGGTGATTCCGGAGTGTTCGCCAAGTGTTTCCGGCATGGCCGGCAGGTGATTTTGCATGTCCAGCGGTCGTTCCGGCGGGTCGAGCCGGTGGTTCCGGCGTGTCCGGCAGGTGGTTCCGGTCTGTCTGGCAGGTGGTTCTGTGGTGTCCGGCACGAGGTTCAGTCTGAGAGGCTGTGCCGGCATGCCCCTCACGTGATTCCGGCTTGTCCTCGAAGTGGTGCTGGTGTAGCGGACAGGCGATTTTGGCGTGTCCGGCAGGTGGTTCAGGCGAGTTGAGCAGGTGGTTGCGACGTGCTCGGCAGGTGCTTCCGGCGTCTCCGGCACGTGCTTCTGGCACATCTGACTGGTGGTTCCGGCATGCCCAAAAGTTGATTCCGGTCTGTCCGGTAGGTGGTTCCGGCGTGCACGGCACGTGGTTCTGGTACGTGTCAGAGGTGGTTGCGTATGCCCAACAGGTGATTCCGGACTGTCCGCCACGTGCTTCTGGCACGTCTGAGAGGTGGTTCCAACATGCCCGGCAGGTCATTTCAGAGAGTCGTCCAAGTGGTTCTGGCATAGCCCGCAGGTGATTTTGGCGTGTCCGGCAGGTGGTTCCGCCGTGCTCGGCAGGTGGTTCAGGCATGGCCGTCACGTGGTTCCAGTCTGTCCAGGACGTGTTTCCAGCTTCTCCGGCAGGTGGTTCTGGTACGTCTCAGAGGTGGTTCCGCCATGGCTGGCAGGTGATCCCGGACTGTCGCCCAGGTGGTCCTTGCATAGCCAGCAGTTGATATTGGCCTGTCGGGCAGGTGGTTCCAGCGAGTCGAACAGGTGGCTCCGGCGTGCTCGGCAGGTGGTTCAGGCGGTTCTGGCAGGTGGTATCCGTCTGTTCGGGCTGTGGTTCCAGCATCTCATGAACACGTTTCTGGCACGTCCGAGATGTGGTTCAAGCCGGCCCGACAGGTGTTTCCGCAGTGTCCGCCAAGCGGTTCTGGCGTAGTTGGCAGGTGATTTTGGCATGACTGGCAGGTGGTTCCAGCAAGCCTGGCAGGTGATTCCAAAGTGTTCACCAACTGGTTCTGGCATAGCCAGCAGTTGATATTGGCCTGTCCGGCAGGTGGTTCCAGCGAGTCGAACAGGTGGCTCCGTCGTGCTCGGCAGGTGGTTCCGGTCTGTCCGGTAGGTGATTCCAGCGTGTCCGGCACGTGCTTCCGGCACGTCTGAGAGGTGGTTCCGGCATGCGCGACAGGTGATTTCGGAGTGTCCGCCAGGTGGTTCTGGCGTACCCGGCAGGTGATTTTGGCGTGTCCGGCGGGTGTTTCTGGCGAGTCGAGCAGGTGGCTCCGGCATGCTCGGCAGGTGCTTCCGGCGTCTCCGGCACGTGGTTCTGGTGTGTCTGAGAGCTGGTTCCGGCATGTCCGGCAGATGATTCCGGAGAGTCCGCCAAGTGGTTGTGGCATACCCGGCTGGTGATTTGGGCATGTCAGGTACGTGGTTCCGGCGAGTCGAGCAGGTGGCTCCGGCGTCCTCAGGATGTTGTTCAGACGGGTCTGGCAGGTGTTATCCGTCTGTTCGGGGTGTGCTTCCAGCATCTCATGCACATGGTTCTGGCACGTCTGAGAGGTGGTTCTGGCCGGCCCGACAGGTGTTTCCGCAGTGTCCGCCAAGCGGTTCTGGCGTAGTTGGCAGGTGATTTTGGCATGACTGGCAGGTGGTTCCAGCAAGCCTGGCAGGTGATTCCAAAGTGTTCACCAACTGGTTGTGGCGTAGCCGGCAGGTGATTTTTGCGTGATCGGCAGGTGGTTCTGGCGAGTCGAGCAGGTGGTTCCGGTGTGCTCGGCTGGTGCTTCCGGGGTCATTGGCACGGGGTTCTGGCATGTCTGAGAGGTGGTTCCTGCATGCCCGGCAAGCGATTCCGGAGTGTTCGCCAGGTGGTTCTGGCATAGTCGGTAGGTGATTTGGGCATGTCCGGCAGGTGGTTCAGGCGAGTTGAGCAGGTGGTTCCAACGTGCTTGGCAGGTGCTTCCGGCGTCTCTGGCACGTGTCTCTGGCACATCTGACAGGTGGTTCCGGCATGCCCGAAAGGTGATTCCGGTCTGTCTGGTAGGTGGTTCCAGCCTGCACGGCATGTGGTTCTTTTACGTCTCAGAGGTGGTCGCGCATGCCCAACAGGTGATTCCGGACTGTGCGCCACATGGTTCTGGCATGTCTGAGAGGTGGTTCCGGCATGCCCTGCAGGTCATCCCAGAGAGTCCTCCAAGTGGTTCTGGCATAACACACAGGTGATTTTGGCGTGTCTGGCAGGTTGTTCCGTTGTGCTTGGCAGGTGGTTCAGGCTTGGCCGGCAGGTGGTTCCAGACTGTCCAGGACGTGTTTCCAGCTTCTCCGGCAGGTGGTTCTGGTACGTCTGAGAGGTGGTTCCGCCATGGCTGGCAGGCGATTCCGGACCGTCCCCCAGGTGGTTCTGGCATACCCGGCAGGTGATTTTGGCGTGTCCGGCCGGTGTTTCTGGCGAGTCGAGCAGGTGGCTCCGGCATGCTCGGCAGGTGGTTCAGGCGGTTCTGGCAGGTGGTATCCGTCTGTTCGGGGTGTGGTTCCAGCATCTCATGAACACGTTTCTGGCACGTCTGAGATGTGGTTCCAGCCGGCCCGACAGGTGTTTCCGCAGTGTCCGCCAAGCGGTTCTGGTGTAGTTGGCAGTTGATTTTGGCATGACTGGCAGGTGGTTCCAGCAAGCCTGGCAGGTGATTCCAAAGTGTTCCCCAACTGGTTGTGGCGTAGCCGGCAGGTGATTTTTGCGTGATGGGCAGTTGGTTCTGGCGAGTCGAGCAGGGGGTTCCGGCGTGCTCGGCTGGTGCTTCCGGGGTCATTGGCACGGGGTTCTGGCATGTCTGAGAGGTGGTTCCTGCATTCCCGGCAAGTGATCCCGGAGTGTTCGCCAAGTGGTTCTGGCATAGTCGGCAGGTGATTTTGGCATGTCCGGCAGGTGGTTCAGGCGAGTTGAGCAGGTGGTTCCAACGTGCTTGGCAGGTGCTTCCGGCGTCTCCGGCACGTGTTTCTGGCACATCTGACAGGTGGTTCCGGCATGCCCGAAAGGTGATTCCGGTCTGTCCGGTAGGTGGTTCCAGCCTGCACGGCATGTGGTTCTGGTACGTCTCAGAGGTGGTTGCGCATGCCCAACAGGTGATTCCGGACTGTCCTCCACATGGTTCTGGCACGTCTGAGAGGTGGTTCCGGCATGCCCGGCAGGTCATCCCAGAGAGTCCTCCAAGCGGTTCTGGCATACCCGGCTTGTGATTTTGGCATGTCCGGCAGGTGGTTCCAGCGAGTCGAACAGGTGGCTCCGGCGTGCTCGGCAGGTGGTTCCGGTCTGTCCGGTAGGTGATTCCAGCGTGTCCGGCACGTGCTTCCGGCACGTCTGAGAGGTGGTTCCGGCATGCGCGACAGGTGATTTCGGAGTGTCCGCCAGGTGGTTCTGGCGTACCCGGCAGGTGATTTTGGCGTGTCCGGCAGGTGTTTCTGGCGAGTCGAGCAGGTGGCTCCGGCATGCTCGGCAGGTGCTTCCGGCGTCTCCGGCACGTGGTTCTGGTGTGTCTGAGAGCTGGTTCCGGCATGTCCGGCAGATGATTCCGGAGTGTCCGCCAAGTGGTTCTGGCATACCCGGCTGGTGATTTGGGCATGTCAGGTAGGTGGTTCCGGCGAGTCGAGCAGGTGGCTCCGGAGTGCTCGGCAGGTTGTTCAGACGGGTATGGCAGTGTTTTCCGTCTGTTCGGGGTGTGGTTCCAGCATCTCATGCACATGGTGCTGGCACGTCTGAGATGTGGTTCTGGCCGGCCCGACAGGTCTTTCCACAGTGTCCGCCAAGTGGTACTGGCGTAGTTGGCAGGTGATTTTGGCATGACTGGCAGGTGGTTCCAGCAAGCCTGGCAGGTGATTCCAAAGTGTTCACCAACTGGTTGTGGCGTAGCCGGCAGGTGATTTTTGCGTGATCGGCAGGTGGTTCTCGCGAGTCGAGCAGGTGGTTCCGGCGTGCTCGGCTGGTGCTTCCGGGGTCATTGGCACGGGGTTCTGGCATGTCTGAGAGGTGGTTCCTGCATGCCCGGCAAGTGATTCCGGAGTGTTCGCCAAGTGGTTCTGGCATAGTCGGCAGGTGATTTTGGCATGTCCGGCATGTGGTTCAGGCGAGTTGAGCAGGTGGTTCCAACGTGCTTGGCAGGTGCTTCCGGCGTCTCCGGCACGCGTTTCTGGCACATCTGACAGGTGGTTCCGGCATGCCCGAAAGGTGATTCCGGTCTGTCCGGTAGGTGGTTCCAGCCTGCACGGCATGTGGTTCTGGTACGTCTCAGAGGTGGTTGCGCATGCCCAACAGGTGATTCCGGACTGTCCGCCACATGGTTCTGGCACGTCTGAGAGGTGGTTCCGGCATGCCCGGCAGGTCATCCCAGAGAGTCCTCCAAGTGGTTCTGGCATAACACGCAGGTGATTTTGGCGTGTCTGGCAGGTTGTTCCGTTGTGCTTGGCAGGTGGTTCAGGCTTGGCCGGCAGGTGGTTCCAGACTGTCCGGGACGTGTTTCCAGCTTCTCCGGCAGGTGCTTCTGGTACGTGTGAGAGGTGGTTCCGCCATGGCTGGCAGGTGATTCCGGACCGTCCCCCAGGTGGTTCTGGCATAGCCAGCAGTTGATATTGGCCTGTCCGGCAGGTGGTTCCAGCGAGTCGAACAGGTGGCTCCGGCGTGCTCGGCAGGTGGTTCCGGTCTGTCCGGTAGGTGATTCCGGCGTGTCTGGAACGTGCTTCCGGCACGTCTGAGAGGTGGTTCCGGCATGCGCGGCAAGTGATTCCGTAGTGTCCGCCAGGTGGTTCTGGCATACCCGGCAGGTGATTTTGGCGTGTCTGGCAGGTGTTTCTGCCGAGTCGAGCAGGTGGCTCCGGCATGCTCGGCAGGTGCTTCCGGCGTCTCCGGCACTTGGTTCTGGTGTGTCTGAGAGCTGGTTCCGGCATGTCCGGCAGATGATTCCGGAGTGTCCGCCAAGTGGTTCTGGCATACCCAGCAGGTGATTTTGGCGTGTCAGGGAGGTGGTACCGGTGAGTCGAGCAGGTGGTTCCGGCGTGCTCGGCAGGTGGTTCAGGCGGTTCTGGCAGGTGGTATCCGTCTGTTCGGGGTGTGGTTCCAGCATCTCATGAACACGTTTCTGGCACGTCTGAGATGTGGTTCCAGCCGGCCCGACAGGTGTTTCCGCAGTGTCCGCCAAGCGGTTCTGGCGTAGTTGGCAGGTGACTTTGGCATGACTGGCATGTGGTTCCAGCAAGCCTGGCAGGTGATTCCAAAGTGTTCACCAACTGGTTGTGGCGTAGCCGGCAGGTGATTTTTGCGTGATCGGCAGGTGGTTCTGGTGAGTCGAGCAGGTGGTTCCGGCGTGCTCGGCTGGTGCTTCCGGGGTCATTGGCACGGGGATCTGGCATGTCTGAGAGGTGGTTCCTGCATGCCCGGCAAGTGATTCCGGAGTGTTCGCCAAGTGGTTCTGGCATAGTCGGCAGGTGATTTTGGCATGTCCGGCAGGTGGTTCAGGCGATTAGAGCAGGTGGTTCCAACGTCCTTGGCAGGTGCTTCCGGCGTCTCCGGCACGTGTTTCTGGCACATCTGACAGGTGGTTCCGGCATGCCCGAAAGGTGATTCCGGTCTGTCCGGTAGGTGGTTCCAGCCTGCACGGCATGTGGTTCTGGTACGTCTCAGAGGTGGTTGCGCATGCCCAACAGGTGATTCCGGACTGTCCGCCACATGGTTCTGGCACGTGTGAGAGGTGGTTCCGGCATGCGCGGCAGGTGATTCCGTAGTGTCCGCCAGGTGGTTCTGGCGTACCCGGCAGGTGATTTTGGCGTGTCCGGCAGGTGTTTCTGGCGAGTCGAGCAGGTGGCTCCGGCATGCCCGGCAGGTGCTTCCGGCGTCTCCGGCACGTGGTTCTGGTGTGTCTGAGAGCTGGTTCCGGCATGTCCGGCAGATGATTCCGGAGTGTTCCCCAACTGGTTGTGGCGTAGCCGGCAGGTGATTTTTGCCTGTCCGCCAGGTGGTTCTCGCGAGTCGAGCAGGTGGTTCCGGTCTGTCCAGCAGGTGGTTCTGTGGTGTCCGGCACGAGGTTCAGTCTGAGAGGCTGTGCCGGCATGCCCCTCACGTGATTACGGCTTGTCCCCGAAATGGTGATGGTGTAGCGGGCAGGTGATTTTGGCGTGTCCGGCAGGTGGTTCAGGCGAGTTGAGCAGGTGGTTGCGACGTGCTCGGCAGGTGCTTCCGGCGTCTCCGGCACGTGTTTCTGGCACATCTGACTGGTGGTTCCGGCATGCCCAAAAGTTGATTGCGGTCTGTCCGGTAGGTGGTTCCGGCGTGCACGGCAGGTCATTTCGGAGAGTCGTCCAAGTGGTTCTGGCGTAGCCCGCAGGTGATTTTGGCGTGTCCGGCAGGTGGTTCCGCCGTGCTCGGCCGGTGGTTCAGGCATGGCCGTCACGTGGTTCCAGTCTGTCCAGGACGTGTTTCCAGCTTCTCCGGCAGGTGGTTCTGGTACGTCTGAGAGGTGGTTCCGCCATGGCTGGCAGGTGATTCCGGACGGTACCTCAGGTGGTTCTGGCATAGCCAGCAGTTGATATTGGCCTGTCCGGCAGGTGGTTCCAGCGAGTCGAACAGGTGGCTCCGGCGTGCTCGGCAGGTGGTTCCGGTCTGTCCGGTAGGTGATTCCGGCGTGTCCGGCACGTGCTTCCGGCACGTCTGAGAGGTGGTTCCGGCATGTGCGACAGGTGATTTCGGAGTGTCCGCCAGGTGGTTCTGGCGTACCCGGCGGGTGATTTTGGCGTGTCCGGCGGGTGTTTCTGGCGAGTCGAGCAGGTGGCTCCGGTATGCTCGGCAGGTGCTTCCGGCGTCTCCGGCACGTGGTTCTGGTGTTTCTGAGAGCTGGTTCCGGCATGTCCGGCAGATGATTCCGGAGTGTCTGCCAAGTGGTTCCTGCATACCCGGCTGGTGATTTGGGCATGTCAGGTAGGTGGTTCCGGCGAGTCGAGCAGGTTGCTAGGCGTGCTCCGCAGGTTGTTCAGGCGGTTCTGGCAGGTGGTATCCGTGTGTTCGGGGTGTGGTTCCAGCATCTCATGAACACGTTTCTGGCACGTCTGAGATGTGGTTCCAGCCGGCCCGACAGGTGTTTCCGCAGTGTCCGCCTAGCGGTTCTGGCGTAGTTGGCAGGTGATTTTGGCATGACTTGCAGGTGGTTCCAGCAAGCCTGGCAGGTGATTCCAAAGTCTTCACCAACTGGTTGTGGCGTAGCCGGCAGGTGGTTTTTGCGTGACCGGCAGGTGGCTCTGGCGAGTCGAGCACGTGGTTCCGGCGTGCTCGGCTGGTGCTTCCGGGGTCATTGGCACGGGGTTCAGGCATGTCTGAGAGGCGGTTCCTGCATGCCCGGCAGTTGATTCCGGAGTGTTCGCCAAGTGGTTCTGGCATAGTCGGCAGGTGATTTTGGCATGTACGGCAGGTGGTTCAGGCGAGTTGTGCAGGTGGTTCCAACGTGCTTGGCAGGTGCTTCCGGCGTCTCCGGCACGTGTTTCTGGCACATCTGACAGGTGGTTCCGGCATGCCCGAAAGGTGATTCCGGTCTGTCCGGTAGGTGGTTCCAGCCTGCACGGCATGTGGTTCTGCTACGTCTCAGAGGTGGTTGCGCATGCCCAACAGGTGATTCCGGACTGTCCGCCACATGGCTCTGGCACGTCTGAGAGGTGGTTCCGGCATGCCCGGCAGGTCATCCCAGAGAGTCCTCCAAGTGGTTCTGGCATAACACGCAGGTGATTTTGGCGTGTCTGGGAGGTTGTTCCATTGTGCTCGGCAGGTGGTTCCGGTCTGTCCGGTAGGTGATTCCGGCGTTTCCGGCACGTGCTTCCGTCACGTCTGAGAGGTGGTTCCGGCATGCGCGTCAGGTGATTCCGGACCGTCCCCCAGGTGGTTCTGGCGTACCCGGCAGGTGATTTTGGCGTGTCCGGCAGGTGTTTCTGGCGAGTCGAGCAGGTGGCTCCGGCATGCTCGGCAGGTGCTTCCGGCGTCTCCGGCACGTGGTTCTGGTGTGTCTGAGAGCTGGTTCCGGCATGTCCGGCAGATGATTCCGAGTGTCCGCCAAGTGGTTCTGGCATACCCGGCTGGTGATTTGGGCATGTCAGGTAGGTGGTTCCGGCGAGTCGAGCAGGTGGCTCCGGCGTGCTCAGCAGGTTGTTCAGACGGGTGTGGCAGGTGTTTTCCCTCTGTTCGGGGTGTGGTTCCAGCATCTCATGCACATGGTTCTGGCATGTGTGAGATGTGGTTCTGGCCGGCCCGACAGGTGTTTCCACCGTGTCCGACAAGTGGTACTGGCATAGTTGGCAGGTGATTTTGGCATGACCGGCAGGTGGTTCCAGCAAGCCCGGCAGGTGATTCCGAAGTGTTCCCCAAATGGTTGTGGCGTAGCCTGCAGGTGATTTCTGCGTGTCCGGCAGGTGGTTCTGGCGAGTCGAGCAGGTGGTTCCGGCGTGCTCGGCAGGTGCTTCTGGGGTCATTGGCACGTGGTTCTCGCATATCTGTGAGGTGGTTCCGGCCCGTCCGGCAGGTGATTCCGGACTGTCCGCCACATGGTTCTGGCACGTCTGAGAGGTGGTTCCGGCATGCCCGGCAGGTCATCCCAGAGAGTCCACTAAGTGGTTCTGACACTACACGCAGGTGATTTTGGCGTGTCTGGCAGGTTGTTCCGTTGTGCTTGGCAGGTGGTTCAGGCTTGGCCGGCAGGTGGTTCCAGACTTTCCAGGACGTGTTTCCAGCTTCTCCGGCAGGTGGTTCTGGTACGTCTGAGAGGTGGTTCCGCCATGGCTGGCAGGTGATTCCGGACCGTCCCCCAGGTGGTTCTGGCATAGCCAGCAGTTGATATTGGCCTGTCCGGCAGGTGGTTCCAGCGAGTCGAACAGGTGGCTCCGGCGTGCTCGGCAGGTGGTTCCGGTCTGTCCGGTAGGTGATTCCGACGTGTCCGGCACGTGCTTCCGGCACGTCTCAGAGGTGGTTCCGGCATGCGCGACAGGTGATTTAGGAGTGTCCGCCAGGTGGTTGTAGCGTACCCGGCAGGTGATTTTGGCGTGTCCGGCAGGTGTTTCTGGCGAGTCGAGCAGGTGGCTCCGGCATGCTCGGCAGGTGCTTCCGGCTTCTCCGGCACGTGGTTCTGGTGTGTCTGAGAGCTGGTTCCGGCATGTCCGGCAGATGATTCCGGAGTCTCCGCCAAGTGGTTCTGGCATACCCGGCTGGTGATTTGGGCATGTCAGGTAGGTGGTTCCGGCGAGTCGAGCAGGTGGCTCCGGCGTGCTCGGCAGGTTGTTCAGACGGGTCTGGCAGGTGTTTTCCGTCTGTTCGGGGTGTGGTTCCAGCATCTCATGCACATGGTTCTGGCACGTCTGAGATGTGGTTCCGGCCGGCCCAACAGGTGTTTCCGCAGTGTCCGCCAAGTGGTACTGGCATAGTTGGCAGGTGATTTTGGCATGACCGGCTGGTGGTTCCAGCTAGCCGGGCAGGTGATTCCGAAGTGTTCCCCAACTGGTTGTGGCGTAGCCGGCAGGTGATTTTTGCGTGTCCGGCAGGTGGTTCTGGCGAGTCGAGCAGGTGGTTCCGGCGTGCTCGGCAGGTGCTTCCGGGGTCATTGGCACGTGGTTCTGGCATATCTGAGAGCTGGTTCCGGGATGCCCGGCAGGTGATTCCGGAGTGTTCGCCAAGTGTTTCCGGCGTAGCCGGCAGGTGATTTTGCATGTCCAGCGGTCGTTCCGGCGGGTCGAGCCGGTGGTTCCGGCATGTCCGGCAGGTGGTTCCGGTCTGTCCGGCAGGTGGTTCTGTGGTGTCCGGCACGAGGTTCAGTCTGAGAGGCTGTGCCGGCATGCCCCTCACGTGATTCCGGCTTTTCCCCGAAGTAGTGCTGGTGTAGAGGGCAGGTGCTTCCGGCGTCTCCGGCACTTGGTTCTGGTGTGTCTGAGAGCTGGTTCCGGCATGTCCGGCAGATGATTCCGGAGTGTCCGCCAAGTGGTTCTGGCATACCCAGCAGGTGATTTTCGCGTGTCAGGGAGGTGGTACGGGTGAGTCGAGCAGGTGGTTCCGGCGTGCTCGGCTGGTGCTTCCGGGGTCATTGGCACGGGGTTCTGGCATGTCTGAGAGGTGGTTCCTGCATGCCCGGCAAGTGATTCCGGAGTGTTCGCCAAGTGGTTCTGGCATAGTCGGCAGGTGATTTGGGCATGTCCGGCAGGTGGTTCAGGCGAGTTGAGCAGGTGGTTCCAACGTGCTTGGCAGGTGCTTCCGGCGTCTCCGGCACGTGTTTCTGGCACATCTGACAGGTGGTTCCGGCATGCCCGAAAGGTGATTCCGGTCTGTCCGGTAGGTGGTTCCAGCCTGCACGGCATGTGGTTCTGGTACGTCTCAGAGGTGGTTGCGCATGCCCAACAGGTGATTCCGGACTGTCCGCCACATGGTTCTGGCACGTCTGGGATGTGGTTCCGGCATGCCCGGCAGGTCATCCCAGAGAATCCTCCAAGTGGTTCTGGCATAACACGCAGGTGATTTTGGCGTGTCTGGCAGGTTGTTCCGTTGTGCTTGGCAGGTGGTTCAGGCTTGGCCGGCAGGTGGTTCCAGACTTTCCAGGACGTGTTTCCAGCTTCTCCGGCAGGTGGTTCTGGTACGTCTGAGAGGTGGTGCCGCCATGGCTGGCAGGTGATTCCGGACCGTCCCCCAGGTGGTTCTGGCATAGCCAGCAGTTGATATTGGCCTGTCCGGCAGGTGGTTCCAGCGAGTCGAACAGGGCGCTCCGGCGTGCTCGGCAGGTGGTTCCGGTCTGTCCGGTAGGTGATTCCGACGTGTCCGGCACGTGCTTCCGGCACGTCTCAGAGGTGGTTCCGGCATGCGCGACAGGTGATTTAGGAGTG
>NW_027227966.1:0-11139 GCF_037783145.1 Equus przewalskii
CGACTCGCTGGAACCACCTGCCGGACAGGCCAATATCAACTGCTGGCTATGCCAGAACCACCTGGGGGACGGTCCGGAATCACCTGCCAGCCATGGCGGAACCACCTCTCAGACGTACCAGAACCACCTGCCGGAGAAGCTGGAAACACGTCCTGGACAGTCTGGAACCACCTGCCGGCCAAGCCTCGAAGCACCTGCCAAGCACAACGGAACAACCTGCCAGACACGCCAAAATCACCTGCGTGTTATGCCGGAACCACTTGGAGGACTCTCTGGGATGACCTGCCGGGCATGCCGGAACCACCTCTCAGACGTGCCAGAACCATGTGGCGGACAGTCCGGAATCACCTGTTGGGCATGCGCAACCACCTCTGAGACGGTGCCCCAGAACCACATGCCGTGCAGGCTGGAACCACCTACCGGACAGACCGGAATCACCTTTCGGGCATGCCGGAACCACCTGTCAGATGTGCCAGAAACACGTGCCGGAGACGCCGGAAGCACCTGCCAAGCACGTTCGAACCACCTGCTCAACTCGCCTGAACCACCTGCCGGACATGCCAAAATCACCTGCCGACTATGCCAGAACCACTTGGCGAACACTCCGGAATCACTTGCCGGGCATGCAGGAACCACCCTCAGACATGCCAGAACCCCGTGCCAATGACCCCGGAAGCACCAGCCGAGCACGCCGGAACCACCTGCTCGACTCGCCAGAACCACCTGCCGATCACGCAAAAATCACCTGCCGGCTACGCCACAACCAGTTGGTGAACACTTTGGAATCACCTGCCAGGCTTGCTGGAACCACCTGCCAGTCATGCCAAAATCACCTGCCAACTACGCCAGAACCGCTTGGCGGACACTGCGGAAACACCTGTCGGGCCGGCTGGAACCACATCTCAGACGTGCCCGAAACGTGTCATGAGATGCTGAACCACACCCCGAACAGACGGATCCACCTGCCAGAACCGCCTGAACCACCTGCTGAGCACGCCGGAACCACCTGCTCGACTCACCGGTACCACCTCCCTGACATGCCAAAATCACCTGCTGGGTATGCCAGGACCACTTGGCGGACACTCCGGAGTCATCTGCCGGACATGCCGGAACCAGCTCTCAGACACGCCAGAACCCAGTGCCGGAGACGCCGGAGCACCTGCCGAGCATACCGGAGCCACCTGCTCGACTCGCCAGAGACACCTGCCGGACACGCCAAACTCACCTACCGGGTCTGCCAGAACCACCTGGCGGACACTGCGGATCACCTGCCGCGCATGCCGGAGCCACCTCTCAGACGTGCCGGAGCACGTGCCGGACAGCCGCAAACGCCTACCGGACAGACCGGACCCACCTGCCAAGAACGCCGGAGCCACCTGTTCGACTCGCTGGAACCACGTGCCGGACAGGCCAATATAACTGTGGCTATGCCAGAACCACCTGGGGGATAGTCCGGGATCACCTGCCAGCCATGGCGGAACCACCTCTCAGACGTACCAGAACCACCTGCCGGAGAAGCTGGAAGCACGTCCTGGACAACTGGACTCACGTGACGGCCATGCCTGAACCACCTGCCGGCCCGCGGGACCACCCGCCGGACACGCCAAAATCACCTGCGGGCTTCGCCAGAACCACTTGGACGACTCTCCGAAATGACCTGCCGGGCATGTTGGAACCACCTCTCAGACGTGCCAGAAGCACGTGGCGGACAGTCCGGAATCACCTGTTGGGCATACGCAACCACCTTGACACGTACCAGAACCACGTGCCGTGCACGCCGGAACCACCTACCGGACAGACCGGAATCAACTTTTGGGCATGCCGGAACCACCAGTCAGATGTGCCAGAAACACGTGCCGGAGACGCCGGAAGCACCTGCCGAGCACGTCGCAACCACCTGCTCAACTCGCCTGAACCACCTGCCGGACACGCCAAAATCACCTGCCCGCTACACCAGCACCACTTCGGGGACAAGCCGGAATCGCGTGAGGGGCATGCCGGCACAGCCTCTCAGACTGAACCTCGATGCCCGGACACCACAGAACCACCTGCCGGACAACCGGAACCACCTGCCGGACACGCCGGAACCACCGGCTCGACCCGCCGGAACGACCGCTGGACATGCAAAATCACCTGCCGGCTACGCCAGAAACACTGGCGAACACTCCGAATCACCTGCCGGGCATGCAGGAACCACCTCTCAGATATGCCAGAACCACGTGCCAATGACCCCGGAAGCACCTGCCGAGCACGCCGGAACCACCTGCTCGACTCGCCAGAACCACCTGCCGGACACGCAAAAATCACCTGCCGGCTACGCCACAACCAGTTGGGGAACACTTCGGAATCACCTGCCGGGCTTGCTGGAACCACCTGCCGGTCATGCCAAAATCACCTGCCAACTACGCCAGTACCACTTGGCGGACACTGTGGAAACACCTGTCGGGCCGGCCGGAACCACATCTCAGACGTCCCAGAACCATGTGCATGAGATGCTGGAACCACACCCCGAACAGACGGAAAACACCTGCCAGACCCGTCTGAACAACCTGCCGAGCACGCCGGAGCCACCTGCTCGACTCGCCGGAACCACCTACCTGACATGCCCAAATCACCAGCCGGGTATGCCAGAACCACTTGGCGGACACTCCGGAATCATCTGCCGGACATGCCGGAACCAGCTCTCAGACACACCAGAACCACGTGCCGGAGACGCCGGAAGCACCTGCCGAGCATGCCGGAGCCACCTGCTCGACTCGCCAGAAACACCTGCCGGACACGCCAAAATCACCTGCCGGGTACGCCAGAACCACCTGGCGGACACTCCGAAACCACCTGTCGCGCATGCCGGAACCACCTCTCAGACGTGCCGGAAGCACGTGCCGGACACGCCGGAATCACCTACCGGACAGACCGGAACCACCTGCCGAGCACGCCGAAGCCACCTGTTCGACTCGCTGGAACCACCTGCCGGACAGGCCAATATCAACTGCTGGCTATGCCAGAACCACCTGGGGGACGTCCGGAATCACCTGCCAGCCATGGCGGAACCACCTCTCAGACGTACCCAGAACCACCTGCCGGAGAAGCTGGAAACACGTCCTGGACAGTCTGGGACCACCTGCCGGCCAAGCCTGAACCACCTGCCAAGCACAACGGAACAACCTGCCAGACACGCCAAAATCACCTGCGTGTTATGCCAGAACCACTTGGAGGACTCTCTGGGATGACCTGCCGGGCATGCCGGAACCACCTCTCAGACGTGCCAGAACCATGTGGCGGACAGTCCGGAATCACCTGTTGGGCATGCGCAACCACCTCTGAGACGTACCAGAACCACATGCCGTGCAGGCTGGAACCACCTACCGGACAGACCGGAATCACCTTCGGGCATGCCGGAACCACCTGTCAGATGTGCCAGAAACACGTGCCGGAGACGCCGGAAGCACCTGCCAAGCACGTTGGAACCACCTGCTCAACTCGCCTGAACCACCTGCCGGACATGCCAAAATCACCTGCCGACTATGCCAGAACCACTTGGCGAACACTCCGGAATCACTTGCCGGGCATGCAGGAACCACCTCTCAGACATGCCAGAACCCCGTGCCAATGACCCCGGAAGCACCAGCCGAGCACGCCGGAACCACCTGCTCGACTCGCCAGAACCACCTGCCGATCACGCAAAAATCACCTGCCGGCTACGCCACAACCAGTTGGTGAACACTTTGGAATCACCTGCCAGGCTTGCTGGAACCACCTGCCAGTCATGCCAAAATCACCTGCCAACTACGCCAGAACCGCTTGGCGGACACTGCGGAAACACCTGTCGGGCCGGCTGAACCACATCTCAGACGTGCCAGAAACGTGTTCATGAGATGCTGGAACCACACCCCGAACAGACGGATACCACCTGCCAGAACCGCCTGAACCACCTGCTGAGCACGCCGGAACCACCTGCTCGACTCACCGGTACCACCTCCCTGACACGCCAAAATCACCTGCTGGGTATGCCAGAACCACTTGGCGGACACTCCGGAATCATCTGCCGGACATGCCGGAACCAGCTCTCAGACACACCAGAACCAAGTGCCGGAGACGCCGGAAGCACCTGCCGAGCATGCCGGAGCCACCTGCTCGACTCGCCAGAAACACCTGCCGGACACGCCAAAATCACCTGCCGGGTACGCCAGAACCACCTGGCGGACACTCCGGAATCACCTGCCGCGCATGCCGGAACCACCTCTCAGACGTGCCGGAAGCACGTGCCGGACACGCCGGAAACACCTACCGGACAGACCGGAACCACCTGCCAAGAACGCCGGAGCCACCTGTTCGACTCGCTGGAACCACCTGCCGGACAGGCCAATATCAACTGCTGGCTATGCCAGAACCACCTGGGGGACAGTCCGGGATCACCTGCCAGCCATGGCGGAACCACCTCTCAGACGTACCAGAACCACCTGCCGGAGAAGCTGGAAACACGTCCTGGACAGACTGGAACCACGTGACGGCCATGCCTCGAACCACCTGCCGAGCACGGCGGAACCACCTGCCGGACACGCCAAAATCACCTGCGGGCTACGCCAGAACCACTTGGACGACTCTCCGAAATGACCTGCCGGGCATGTTGGAACCACCTCTCAGACGTGCCAGAAGCACGTGGCGGACAGTCCGGAATCACCTGTTGGGCATACGCAACCACCTCTGACACGTACCAGAACCACGTGCCGTGCACGCCGGAACCACCTACCGGACAGACCGGAATCAACTTTGGGCATGCCGGAACCACCAGTCAGATGTGCCAGAACACGTGCCGGAGACGCCGGAAGCACCTGCCGAGCACGTCGCAACCACCTGCTCAACTCGCCTGAACCACCTGCCGGACACGCCAAAATCACCTGCCCGCTACACCAGCACCACTCGGGGACAAGCCGGAATCACGTGAGGGGCATGCCGGCACAGCCTCTCAGACTGAACCTCGTGCCGGACACCACAGAACCACCTGCCGACAGACCGGAACCACCTGCCGGACACGCCGGAACCACCGGCTCGACCCGCCGGAACGACCGCTGGACATGCAAAATCACCTGCCGGCTACGCCGGAAACACTTGGCGAACACTCCGGAATCACCTGCCGGGCATGCCGGAACCACCTCTCGGATATGCCAGAACCACGTGCCAATGACCCCGAAGCACCTGCCGAGCACGCCGAACCACCTGCTCGACTCGCCAGAACCACCTGCCGGACACGCAAAAATCACCTGCCGGCTACGCCACAACCAGTTGGGGAACACTCGGAATCACCTGCCGGGCTTGCTGGAACCACCTGCCGGTCATGCCAAAATCACCTGCCAACTACGCCAGTACCACTTGGCGGACACTGTGGAAACACCTGTCGGGCCGGCCGGAACCACATCTCAGACGTGCCAGAACCATGTGCATGAGATGCTGGAACCACACCCGAACAGACGGAAAACACCTGCCAGACCCGTCTGAACAACCTGCCGAGCACGCCGGAGCCACCTGCTCGACTCGCCGGAACCACCTACCTGACATGCCCAAATCACCAGCCGGGTATGCCAGAACCACTTGGCGGACACTCCGGAATCATCTCCCGGACATGCCGAACCAGCTCTCAGACACACCAGAACCACGTGCCGAGACGCCGAAGCACCTGCCGAGCATGCCGGAGCCACCTGCTCGACTCGCCAGAACACCTGCCGGACACGCCAAAATCACCTGCCGGGTACGCCAGAACCACCTGGCGGACACTCCGAAACCACCTGTCGCGCATGCCGGAACCACCTCTCAGACGTGCCGAAGCACGTGCCGGACACGCCGGAATCACCTACCGGACAGACCGGAACCACCTGCCGAGCACGCCGGAGCCACCTGTTCGACTCGCTGGAACCACCTGCCGACAGGCCAATATCAACTGCTGGCTATGCCAGAACCACCTGGGGCGGTCCGAATCACCTGCCAGCCATGGCGGAACCACCTCTCAGACGTACCCGAACCACCTGCCGGAGAAGCTGGAAACACGTCCTGGACAGTCTGGAACCACCTGCCGGCCAAGCCTGAACCACCTGCCAAGCCAACGGAACAACCTGCCAGACACGCCAAAATCACCTGCGTGTTATGCCAGAACCACTTGGAGGACTCTCTGGGATGACCTGCCGGGCATCCCGAACCACCTCTCAGACGTGCCAGAACCATGTGGCGGACAGTCGAAATCACCTGTTGGGCATGCGCAACCACCTCTGAGACGTACCAGAACCACATGCCGTGCCGCTGGAACCACCTACCGGACAAGCCGGAATCACCTTCGGGCATGCCGAACCACCTGTAGATGTGCCAGAAACACGTGCCGAGACGCCGGAAGCACCTGCCAGCACGTTGGAACCACCTGCTCAACTCGCCTGAACCACCTGCCGGACATGCCCAAAATCACCTGCCGAGCTATGCCAGAACCACTTGGCGAACACTCGGAATCACTTGCCGGGCATGCAGGACCACCTCTGGGCATCCCAGACCCCGTGCCAATGACCCCGGAAGCACCAGCCGAGCACGCCGGAACCACCTGCTCGACTCGCCAGAACCACCTGCCGATGCACGCAAAAATCACCTGCCGGCTACGCCACAACCAGTTGGGGAACACTTGGAATCACCTGCCAGGCTTGCTGGAACCACCTGCCAGTCATGCCAAAATCACCTGCCAACTACGCCAGAACCGCTTGGCGGACACTGCGAAACACCTGTCGGGCCGGCTGGAACCACATCTCAGACTGCCAGAAACGTGTTCATGAGATGCTGGAACCACACCCGAACAGACGGATCCACCTGCCAGAACCGCCTGAACCACCTGCTGAGCCCGCCGGAACCACCTGCTTCGACTCACCGGTACCACCTCCCTGACACGCCAAAATCACCTGCTGGGTATGCCAGAACCATGGGCTGAGTCCCCAATGATGCAGCGTCCACGTGCTGCAGAGGCTGGAATCGACTACGCCTTCCAACCACATTGTGCACTGCTGAGGAGTGTGAAAGCAGCTATGTCAAAGAAGCCCCTTGCTCTCAGCCGTCCCTCATTGCTCTCAGCTGGAATGCACAATGCACTAGCCCCCTCAGAGGGCGACAGCCACAGACCATCTTCCTTCCATCTCTTCGGAAGCTGAGCAGACTCGCTTTCAACAGTGCTCTTTCTGTGTCCTAGCAACATCTCATACAAAGGCAGCTGATATGCCATTTCTTTTTCAGCGCTTAACTCGGCAGATTCGAAACTTCTGCTCCTGCCACATTTCCACCTGGCCAACCCGAGCTCAGCGAGAATGTCTACATCTTCCCTTCAGCAGCGGGACGAGGCCCAGATGACTGTGCTTCCGCATGCTTAGCAGAGCAGACAATGGCTTACAAACCGCCATTGTGCACTGGATCAGAGAGTGTGCAAATACACCTATGTCAGAGAAGGCCCTTGATCTCAGCCGTGCCCTCCATTGCTCTAGAGGTGGAAGGCACAGAAGCACTGCCTCCATCCTTCAATTGGAGACAGACCATGCATTGTCCTGCTTCCAGCTCTTCGGAAGCTGGGAAGGCACTCGCATTTCCACAGCTGTCTCAGCGTCCTGGAGCGTCTCATACAGAAGGCAGCTGAACACCGTGTCTTCAGCCCTTAACTCAGCCAATCTCAGACATCTGCTTCTGCCGCATTTCCACCTTGCAACCCGGCTCAGACGGAAGCTGCCTACATCTCCCTGAAGCGAACTGTCTGATTCCAAATGATGACATCCACATGCTTCAGAGGCGATGAACTGCATGCCTTCCAACCACCATTTACACTGCTTGAGAGACGTGGAAGGCAGCTATGTCAGAGGCCCTTTGCTCTCAGCCATGCCCTCCATTGCTCTCGAGGTGGAAGGCACGAGGCACTGGTTCTGGATCCACCCTCAATAGAAGACAAACCACATCTTGTCCTGCTTCCAGCTCTTCAGGAAGTGAAGAAAACTCCCTTCCACAGTGCTCTTCAGCGTCCTGAGAACATCTCATACAGAGGAGGCTGAACGCCGTTCTTTCAGCACTTCACTCGCAGTCTCAGACATCTGCATCCTGCACGTTTCCACCTTGCCAACCCAAGCTCAGCGGAAGTGCCTACATCTCCCCTTGAGCAATGGGGATGAGGCCCATGTGATTATGGTTTCCACATGCTGAGGAGGAGACAATAGGCTTGACTAACCAGCGAAGTGCAATCGATTGGGAGATCTCAGAAGCACCAATGGCAGAAGAGCCCTTACTCTCAGCCGCGCCCTCCATTGCTGTAGAGGTGGAAGGCACAAGAGCACTGCCTCCATCCTTCAATTGGAGACAAGCCATGAACTGTCTTGCCTCCAGCTCTTCAGGAAGCTGACAAACAACTCGACTTCCACAGTCCTGTTACAGCAGACAGAGAACTTCTCATACAGAGGCAGCTTCAATGGCATTTCTTCCCAGCCCTTAACTCGCAGCTTCAGACTCCTGCTTCTGCCGCAGTTCCACCTTGCCAACCCGGCTCAACGGAAGTGCCTACATCTTCCCCTGAAGCAACTGGCTGAGTCCCAAATGATTCAGCGTCCACGTGCTTCAGAGGCGATGAACTGCACACCTTCCAACCACCATTGTGCACTGCTGGAGAGATCTGAAAGCAGCTATGTCAGGAAGGACCCCTTGCTCTCAGCCGTGCCCTTCATTGCTCTCAGACGTGGAATGCACGATGCACTGGCTCCCCCTCAGAGGGCGACAGAGCCACAGCCATCTTCCTTCCATCTCTTCAGAAGCTGAGCAAGACTCGCTTTCAACAGTGCTCTTTCTGTGTCCTGGCAACATCTCATACAAAGGCAGCTGCATATGCCATTTCTTTCAGCGCTTAACTCGCAGTTTGAAACTCTGCTCCTGCCACATTTCCACCTTGCCAAACCCGGCTCAGGCGAATGTCTACATCTTCCCCTTCAGCAGCAGGGACGAGGCCCAGATGACTGTGCTTCCGCATGCTTCACAGAGCAGACAATAGGCTTCACAAACCGCATTGTGCACTGGGTCAGAGTCTCAGAATGCACCTATGTCAGAAGGGCCCTTGCTCTCAGCCGTGCCCTCCATTGCTCTAGAGGTGGAAGGCACGAGCACTGCCTCCATCCTTCAATTGGAGACAGCCATCAACTGTCCTGCTTCCCAGCTCTTAGAAGCTGGGAAAGCACTCGACATTCCACAGTGCTCTACAGCGTCCTCAGAACGTCTCATACAAAGGCAGCTGAACACATGTCTTTCAGCCCTTAACTCACCAATCTGCAACATCTGCTTCTGCCGCATTTCCACCTTGCCAACCCGGCTCAGACGAAATGCCTACATCTTCCCCGAAGCAACTGTGCTGATTCCCAAATGAGTAGACATCCACATGCTTCAGAGGCGATGAACTGCATGCCTTTCCAACCACCATTTACACTGCTTAAGAGCGTTGGAAAGCAGCTATGTCAGAGAGGCCCCTTGCTCTCAGCCATGCCCTCCATTGCTTCTCGAGGTGGAAGGCACAAGGCACTGGTTCTGGATCCACCCCTCAATGGGAGACAGACCACATCTTGTCCTGCTTCCAGCTCTTTAGGAAGTGAAGAAACTCCCTTCCACAGTGCTCTTACAGCGTCCTGGAACATCTCATACAAAGGAGGCTGAACGCCGTTTCTTTCAGCACTTCACTCGCCAGTCTGGGACATCTGCATCCTGCACGTTTCCACCTTGCCAACCCGGCTCAGACGAATGCCTACATCTTCCCCTTGAGCAATGGAGATGAGGCCATGTGATTATAGTTCCACATGCTGAGGAGACAATAGACTTGACTGACCACGAAGTGCAATGGTTGGGAGAATGTCAGAAGAGCACCAATGGCAGAAAGCCCTTCTCTCAGCCGCGCCTCCATTGCTGTAGAGGTGGAAGGCACAGAGCACTGCCTCCATCCTTCAATGGGAGACAAGCCATGAACTGTCTGCCTCCAGCTCTTAGGAAGCTGAGAGAGACTCGACTTCCACAGTGCTGTTACAGCATTAAAAGAAACTCTGATACAGAGGCAGCTCGAATGCCATTTCTTCCCAGTGCTTAACTGGCCGCTTAGGACTTCCGCTTCTGCCACAGTTCCACCTTGCCAACCCGGCTCAGACGAATGCCTACATCTCCCCTTAGCAACGGGGCGAAGCCCACATGATTCTGCTTCCACATGCTTAGCAGAGCAGACAATGAGCTTGCAAACCGCATTGTGCACTGGGTCGGAGTGTCAGATGCACCTATGTCAGAGAGGGCCTTTGCTCTCAGCCGTGCCCTCCATTGCTCTAGAGGTGGAAGACACAGAGCACTGCCTCCATCCTTGGATTGAGACAAGCCATGAACTGTCTTGCCTCCAGCTCTTCAGAAGCTGACAAACAACTCACTTCCACAGGTCCTGTTACAGCAGCCAGGAACTTCTCATACAGAGGCAGCTCAGAATGGCATTTCTTCCCAGCCCTAACTCGCAGCTTTCAGACTCCTGCTTCTGCCGCAATTCCACCTTGCAACCCGGCTCAGGACGATGCCTACATCTTCCCTGAGAGCAACTGGCTGAGTCCCAAATGATTGAGCGTCCACGTGCTTCAGAGGCGATGAGACTGCACACCTTTCCAACCACCATTGTGCACTGCTGGAGAGTCTGGAAAGCAGCTATGTCAGAGAGCCCCTTTGCTCTCAGCCGTGCCCTTCATTGCTCTCAGACGTGGAATGCACAATGCACTGGCTCCCCTCTCAGAGGGCGATCAGCCACAGACCTCTCCTTCCATCTCTTCAGAAGCTGAGCAGAACTCGCCTTCAGACAGTGCTCTTTCTGTGTCCTGGCAACATCTCATACAAAGGCAGCTGCTATGCCATTTCTTTCAGCGCTTAACTGCAGCAGTTTGGAAGCTCTGCTCCTGCCACATTTCCCTTTGCAGAGCCGGCTTCAGCGGATGTCTACATCTTTCCCCTTCAGGCAGCGGGGGCGAGGCCAGATGACTGTGTTCCGCATGCTTCACAGAGCAGCAATAGGCTCACAACGCGCATGTGCACTGCAGTCAGCAGTGTCAGGAATGCACCTATGTCAGAAAGGCCCCTTCTCTC
>NW_027227967.1:0-12354 GCF_037783145.1 Equus przewalskii
TGGAGGATGGAGGCAGTGCTTTGTGCCTTCCACCTCTGCAGCAATGGAGGGCGCGCCTAGAGTAAAGTGGTCTTTCTGACATTGGTGCTTTCTGACACTCTCCCAACCGTTGCACTTCGTGGTTAGTTAAAAGCCTATTGTCTCTCTCCTCCTCCGCATGTGGAACCAAAATACTATGGGCCTCATCCCAATTGCTCAAGGGGAAGTTGTAGGCATTTCGTCTGAGCCGGGTTGGCAAGGTGGAAACGTGCAGGATGCAGATGTCCCAGACTGGTGAGTGAAGTGCTTAAAAGAAACGGCGTTCAGCCTCCTTTGTATGAGATGTTCCCAGGACGCTGTAAGAGCACTGTGGAAAGGGAGTTTCTTCTCCACTTCCAAAAGAGCTGGAAGCAGGCCAAGATGTGGTTTGTCTCCCATTGAGGGGTGGATCCAGAACCACTGCCTTGTGCCTTCCACCTCGAGAGCAATGGAGGGCATGGCTGAGAGCAAAGGGGCCTGTCTGACACAGCTGCTTTCCGACGCACTCTAAGCAGTGTAAAATGGTGGTTGGAAAAAGGCATGCAGTTTATCGCCTCCTAAGCATGTGGATGCTCAATCATTTGGGAGTCAGCACAGTCGCCTCAGGGGAAGATGTGGGCATTTCGTCTGAGCCGGGTTCTCAAGGTGGAAATGCGGCAGAAGCAGATGTTGCAGATTGGTGAGTTAAGGGCTGAAAAGACACGGTGTTCTGCTGCCTTTGTATGAGACGTTCCCAGGACGCTGTAAGAGCACTGCGGAATGCGAGTGCTTTCCCAGCTTCCTAAAGAGCTGGAAGCAGGACAGTTGCTGCCTTGTCTCCAATTGAAGGATGAAGGCAGTGCTTTGTGCCTTCCACCTCTAGAGCAATGCAGGGCACGGCTGAGAACAAAGGGCCCTTTCTGACATAGGTGCATTCTGACACTCTCTGACCCAGTGCACAATGGCGGTTTGTAAAAAGCCTATTGTCTGCTCCTGCTAAGCATGCGGAATCACAGTCATCTGGGCCTCGTCCCCGTTGCTGAAGGGGAAGATGTAGACATTTCGTATGAGCCGGGTTGTCAAGGTGGAAATGTGGCAGGAGCAGAAGTTCCAAATCTGCGAGTTAAGCGCTGAAAAGAAATGGCATATCAGCTGCCTTTGTATGAGATGTTGCCAGGACACAGAGAGAGCACTGTTGAAAGCGAGTTCTTGCTCAGCTTCCTAAAGAGATGGAAAGAAGATTGTCTGTGGCTTGTCGCCCCTTGAGGGGGGTGAGCCAGTGCCTTGTGCATTCCACGTCTAGAGCAATGAAGGGCACGGCTGAGAGCAAAGGGGTCTTTCTGACATAGCTGCTTTCCGACACTCTCTCCAGCAGTGCACAATGGTGGTTGGAAAAAGGCGTGCAGTGGATCGCCTCCTAAGCACGTGGACTCTCAATCATTGGGGACTCAGCCCAGTTGCTTCAGGGGAAGATGTAGGCATTTCGTATGAGCCGGGTTGCAAGGTGGAATTGCGGCAGAAGCAGGAGTCCTAAAGCTGCGAGTTAAGGGCTGGGAAGAAATGCCATTTGAGCTGCCTTAGTATGAGAAGATCCCCTGTCTGCTGTATCAGGACTGTGGAAAGCGAGTTGTTTGTCAGCTTCCTAAAGAGCTGGAGGCAAGACAGTTTATGGCTTGTCTCCCATTGAAGGATGGAGGCAGTGCTTTGTGCCTTCCACCTCTACAGCAATGGAGGGCGCGGCTGAGAGTAAAGGGGCCTTTCTGCCATTGGTGCTTTCTGACACTCTCCCAACCGTTGCACTTCCTGGTTAGTTAAAAGCCTATTGTCTCTCTCCTCCTCAGCATGTGGAACCACAATCCTATGGGCCTCATCCCCATTGCTCAAGGGTAAGTTGTAGGCATTTCGTCTGAGCCGGGTTGGCAAGGTGGAAACTTGCAGGATGCAGATGTCCCAGACTGGCGAGTGAAGCGCCGAAAAGAAACGGCGTTCAGCCTCCTTTGTATGAGATTTTCCCAAGACGCTGTAAGAGCACTGTGGAAAGGGAGTTTTTTCTCCACTTCCTAAAGAGCTGGAAGCAGGACAAGATGTGGTTTGTATTCCATTGAGGGGTGGATCCAGAGCCTTGTGCCCTCCACCTCGAGAGCAATGGAGGGCATGGCTGAGAGCAAAGGGGCCTTTCTGACATAGCTGCTTTCCGACTCTCTCTAAGCAGTGTAAAATGGTGGTTGGAAACAGGCATGCAGTTTATCGCCTCCTAAGCATGTGGATGCTCAATCATTTGGGAATCAGCACAGTCGCTTCAGGGGAAGATGTAGGCATTTCGTCTGAGCCGGGTTTGGAAGGTGGAAATGCGGCAGAAGCAGATGTTGCAGAATGGTGAGTTAAGGGCTGAAAAGACACGGTGTTCAGCTGCCTTTGTATGAGACGTTCCCAGGACGCTGTAAGAGCACTGTGGAATGCGAGTGCTTTCCCAGCTTCCTAAAGAGCTGGAAGCAGGCCAGTTGCTGGCTTGTCTCCAATTGAAGGATGGAGGCAGTGCTTTGTGCCTTCCACCTCTAGAGCAATGGAGGGCACGGCTGAGAGCAAAGGGCCCTTTCTGACCTAGGTGCATTCTGACACTCTCTGACCCAGTGCACAATGGCGGTTTGTAAAAAGCCTATTGTCTGCTCCTGCTAAGCATGCGGAAGCACAGTCATCTGGGCCTCGTCCCCGTTGCTGAAGGGGAAGATGTAGACATTTCGTTTGAGCCGGGTTGTCAAGGTGGAAATGTGGCAGGAGCAGAAGTTCCAAATCTGCGAGTTAAGCGCTGAAAAGAAATGGCATATCAGCTGCCTTTGTATGAGATGTTGCCAGGACACAGAAGGAGCACTGTTTAAAGCGAGTTCTTGCTCAGCTTCCTAAAGAGATGGAAGGAAGATGGTCTGTGGCTTGTCGCCCCTTGAGGGGGGGAGCCAGTGCCTTGTGCATTCCACGTCTAGAGCAATGAAGGGCACGGCTGAGAGCAAAGGGGTCTTTCTGACATAGCTGCTTTCCGACACTCTCTCCAGCAGTGCACAATGGTGGTTGGAAAAAGGCGTGCAGTCTATCGCCTCCTAAGCACGTGGACGCTCAATCATTTGGGAGTCAGCCCAGTTGCTTCAGGGGAAGATGTAGTCATTTCGTCTGAGCCGGGTTGGCAAGGTGGAATTGCGGCAGAAGCAGAAGTCCTAAAGCCGCGAATGAAGGGCTGGGAAGAAATGCCATTTGAGCTGCCTTTGTATGAGAAGTTCCCTGGTCTGCTGTAACAGGACTGTGGAAAGCGAGTTGTTTGTCAGCTTCCTAAAGAGCTGGAGGCAAGACAGTTTATGGCTTGTCTCCAATTGAAGGATGGAGGCAGTGCTTTGTGCCCTCCACCTCTAGAGCAATGGAGGGCACGGCTGAGAGCAAAGGGCCCTTTCTGACATTGGTGCTTTCTTACACTCCCCCAACCATTGCTCAAGGGCGGTTGGTTAACAGCCTATTGTCTCTCTCCTACTAAGCAGGTGGAACCACAATCATTCGGGCCTCGTCCTCATTGCTTAAGGGGAAGTTGTAGGCATTTCGTCTGTACCGGCTTGACAAGGTGGAAATGTGGCACACGCAGATGTTCCAGATCGGCGAGTGAAGTGCTGGAAGAAACGGCGTTCAGCTGCCTTTGTATGAGATGTTCCCTGGACGCTCTAAGAGCACTATGGAATGCGAGCTCTTTCTCAGCGTCCTAAAGAGCTGGACGCAAGAAGGTGTGTGGTTCGTCTGCCATTGAGGGGTGGAGCCAGAGGCAGTGCATTGTGCCTTCCTCCTCTACAGCAATTCAGGGCATGGCTGAGATCAAAGGGACCTTTCTGACATAGGTGCTTTCTGACACTCTCTCCACCAGTGCACAATCGTGATTGTAAAAAGCCTGTCTCTCTCCACTTAAGCATGTGGAAGCACAGTCATATGGGCCTCGTCCCTGTTGCTGAAGGGGAAGATGTAGGCATTTCGTCGGAGCCCGGATGGCAAGGTGGAAATGTGGCAGAAACAGAAGTTCCAAATCGGCAAGTTAAGGGCGGAAAAGAAACGGCGTTTCAGGTGCCTTTGTATGAGATGTTCCCTGGACTCTGTAAGATCACTGTTGCAAGCGAATTCCTTCTCAGCTTCCTAAAGAGATGGAAGCAAGGTGGTCTGTGGCTTGTCGCCCCTTGAGGGCGGGAGCCAGTGCATTGTGCATTCCACGTCTAGAGCAATGGATGGCACGGCTGAGAGCAAAGGGGTCTTTCTGACATAGCTGCTTTCCGACACTCTCTCCAGCAGTGCACAATGGTGGTTGGAAAAAGGCGTGCAGTCTATCGCCTCCTAAGCATGTGGACGCTCAATCATTTGGGAGTCAGCCCAGTTGCTTCAGGGGAAGATGTAGGCATTTCGTCTGAGCCGGGTTGGCAAGGTGCAATTGTGACAGAAGCAGAAGTTCTAAAGTGTCGAGTTAAGGGCTGGCAAGAAAGGCCGTTTTACCTGCATTTCTATGACAGTTTCCCCAGAGGCGGTTCCCGGGAGTCGAGCAGGTGTTTCCAGAATGCTCAGCAGGTGGTTCCAGTCTTTCACGGAAGTGGTCCGGGGCGTCCAGCACCTGGTTCTGGCACATCTGAGGGGCGGTTCCAGGATGAATGGCAGGTTATTCCGGAGTGTCGGCAAGTGGTTCTGGCGTAGCCGGCAGGTGATTTTGGTGTATCCAGCAGATGGTTCCAGCGAGTCGAGCAGGTGGTTCCAGTGTGCTCGTAAGGTGGTTCAGGAATGTCCGAAATGTGGTTCCGGTTAGTCCGGGAGGTGGTTCCGGCGTGTCCGGCACGTTTTTCAGGCACGTCTGAGGGGTGGTTCCGGCATGCACGGCAGGTGATTGCGGAGTGTCCGCCAAGTGGTTCCCGCGTAGCTGGCAGGTGGTTCAGGCGGGTCCAGCAGGTGGTTCTGGGGAGTGGATCAGGTGGTTCTGGCATGCTTGGCAGGTGCTTCCGGCGTCTCCTGCACGTGGTTCTGGTACGTATGAGAGGTGGTTCCGGCACGCCAGACAGGTGATTTTGGAGTGTCCGGCAAGTGGTTCTGGCATAGCCGGCAGCTGATTTTGGCATGTCCGGCAGGTGGCTCCAGTGAGTCGAGCAGGCTGTTCCGGCATGCTCAGCAGGTGGATCTGGCGTGCTTGGCAGGTGGTTCAGACGGGTCTGGCAGGTGGTTTCGGTCTGTTCGGGGTGTGGTTCCGGCATCTCAGGCACATGGTTCTGGCACGTCTGAGAGGTGGTTCCGGCCGGCCCGACAGGTGTTTCCGGAGTGTCCGCCAAGTGGTTCTGGCGTAGCTGGCAGGTGATGTTGGCATGACCGGCAGGAGGTTCCAGACAGAACGGCAGGTGATTCCGAAGTGTTCACCAACTGGTTGTGGCGTAGCTGGTAGGTGATTTTGGCGTGTCCGCCAAGTGGTTCTTGCGTAGCTGGCAGGTGATGTTGGCGTGACCGGCAGGTGGTTCCAGCCAGCCCGGCAGGTGATTCCGAAGTGTTCACCAACTGGATGCGGCGTAGCCGACAGGTGATTTTGGTGTGTCTGGCAGGTGGTTCCGGCGAGTCGAGCCGATGGTTCCGGCATTTCCGGCAGGTGGTTCCGGTCTGTCCAGCAGGTGGTTCTGGTGTGTCCGGCACGAGGTTCTGGCACGTCTGAGAGGTTGTGTCGCCATGCACTTCACGTGATTCCGGCTTGTCCGCCAAGTGGTTCTGGTGTAGCGGGAAGGTGATTTTGGTGTGTCCGGCAGGTGGGACCGGTGAGTCAAGCAGGTGGTTCCGGTGAGTGTTTCCTGTGTTTCCGGTCTGTCCGGGAGATGGTTCCGGCCTTTCCAGCACGTGCTTCTGGCACTTCTGAGAGGTTCTGCTTTCATGCCCGGCAGGTGATTCTGGAGTGTCCGCCAAGTGGTTTTGGCGTATCCAGCATATGATTTTGGCCTGTGAGGCAGGTGGTTCCGGCATGTCCAGCAGGTTGTTCCGGCGAGCTCGTCAGGTGCTTCCGGTCTCTCTGGCACGTGGTTGTGGCACGTCTGAGAGATGGTTCCGGGATGCCAGGCAGGTGATTCCGGAGTGTCCGGCATGTGGTTCTGGCACCTCTGAGAGGTGGTTCCGGAATGCCTGGCATGTTATTCCGGAGTGTCTGCCGAGTGCTTCTGGCGTAGCCGGCAGTTGATTTTGGCGTGTCCACTAGGTGGTTCTGGGGAGTGGATCAGGTGGTTCCGGCATACTCGGCAGGTGGTACCGGCGTGTGCAGAACATGGTTATGGCAGGTCTGAGAGGTGGTTCTGGCATGCCCGACAGGTGATTCCGGAGTGTCCGCCAAGTGTTTCTGGCGTACCCGGCAGGTGGTTTTGGCATGTCGGACAGGTGTTTCTTGCGAGTCGAGCAGGTGGCTCAGGCATGCTCTGCTGGTGCTTCCGGCGTCTCTGGCACGTGGTTCTGGTGTGTCTGAGAGCTGGTTCTGGCATGTCCGGCAAATGATTCTGGAGTGTCCACCAAGTAGTTCTTGTATACCTGGCAGGTGATTTTGGCGTGTCAGGAAGGTGGTTCCGGCTAGTTGAGCAGGTGTTTCCGGAGTGTCCGCCAAGTGGTTCTGGCGTAGCTGAAAGGTGATGTTGGCGTGACCGGCAGGTGGTTCCAGGCAGCCCGGCAGGTGATTCCGGAGTGTCTGCCGCGTGGTTCTGGGGTAGCCGGCAGGTGATTTTGGCGTGTCCAGCAGGTGGTTCTGGGGAGTGGATCAGGTGGTTCCGGCATACTCGGCAGGTGTTACCGGCGAGTCCGGAACATGGTTCTGGCAAGTCTGAGAGGTGGTTCTGGCATGCCCGACAGCTGATTCCGGAGTGTTTGCCAAGTGGTTCTGGCGTAGCCGGCAGGTGATTTTGCATGTCTGACAATGGTTCCGGCAAGTCGAGACGGTGGTTCCGGCATGTCCAGCAGGTGGTTCCGGCATGCCCGGCAGGTGATTCCGGAGTGTCCGGCATGTGGTTCTGGCACCTCTGAGAGGTGGTTCCGGCATGCCCGGCAGGTGATACCGGAGTGTCCGGCATTTGCTTCTGGCTCCTCTGAGAGGTGGTTCCGGAATGCCTGGCATGCGATTCCGGAGTGTCTGCAGAGTGGTTCTGGCGTGTCCAGGAGCTGGGTCCGGCGAGCTCGGCAGGTGGTTCCGGCATGTCCGGAACATGGTTCTGGCACGTCTGAGAGATGGTTCCGGCATGCCCGACAGGTGATTCCGGAGTGTTCGCCAAGTGGTTCTGGCGTAGCCGGCAGGTCATTTTGCATGTCCGGCGGTGGTTCTGGCGAGTCGAGCCGGTGGTTCCGGCGTGTCCAGCAGGTGTTTCCGGTCTGTCCGGCAGGTGGTTCTGCCGTGACCGGCACGAGGTTCTGGCACGTCTGAGAGTTGGTTCCGGCATGCCCTGCAGGTGATTCCGGAGTGTCCGGCATGTGGTTCTGGCACCTCTGAGAGATGGTTCCGGCATGCCCGGCAGGTGATACCGGAGTGTCCGGCATTTGCTTCTGGCACCTCGGAGAGGTGGTTCCGGAATGCCTGGCATGTGATTCCGGAGCGTCTGCCTAGTGGTTCTGGCGTAGCCGGCAGTTGATTTTGGCGTGTCCACTAGGTGGTTCTGGGGAGTGGATCAGCTGGTTCTGGCAAACCCGGCAGGTGATTTTGGCATGTCCGACAGGTGTTTCTTGCGTGTCGAGCAGGTGGCTCAGGCATGCTCAGCTGGTGCTTCCGGCGTCTCTGGCACGTGGTTCTGGTGTGTCTGAGAGCTGGTTCTGGCATGTCCGGCAGACGATTCCGGAGTGTCCACCAAGTGGTTCTGGTAGACCTGGCAGGTGATTTTGGCGTGTCAGGAAGGTGGTTCCGGCTAGTTGAGCAGGTGGATCAGGCGTGCTCGCCA
This sequence comes from Equus przewalskii, assembly GCF_037783145.1. Taxonomy (NCBI): domain Eukaryota; kingdom Metazoa; phylum Chordata; class Mammalia; order Perissodactyla; family Equidae; genus Equus; species Equus przewalskii. The sequence continues at coordinate 7,938 of NW_027227967.1, forward strand.
GGGGGTTCAGGCGGGTCTGGCAGGTGGTTTCGGTCTGTTCGGGGAGTGGTTCCGTCATCTCAGGCACCTAGTTCTGGCACGTCTGAGAGGTGGTTCCGGCCGGCCGACAGTTGTTTCCGGAGTGTCCGCCAAGTGGTTCTGGCGTAGCTGAAAGGTGATGTTGGCGTGACCGGCAGGTGGTTCCAGGCAGCCCGGCAGGTGATTCCGGAGTGTCTGCCGCGTGGTTCTGGGGTAGCGGCAGGTGATTTTGGCGTGTCCAGCAGGTGGTTCCGGCGAGCTCGGCAGGTGGTACCGGCGTGTCCGGAACATGGTTCTGGCACGTCTGAGAGATGGTTCCGGCATGCCCGGCAGGTGATTCCGGAGTGTCCGGCATGTGGTTCTGGCACCTCTGAGAGGTGGTTCCGGCATGCCCGGCAGGTGGTTCCGGAGTGTCTGCCGAGTGGTTCTGGCGTAGCGGCAGGTGATTCTGGGGTGTCCAGCAGGTGGTTCTGGGGAGTGGATCAGGTGGTTCCGGCATACTCGGCAGGTGGTACCGGCGTGTCCGGAACATGGTTCTGGCAAGTCTGAGAGGCGGTTCTGGCATGCCCGACAGCTGATTCCGGAGTGTTCGCCAAGTGGTTCTGGCATAGCCGGCAGGTCATTTTGCATGTCCGGTGGTGGTTCCGGCGAGTCGAACCGGTGGTTCCGGCGTGTCCAGCAGGTGTTTCCGGTCTGTCCGGCAGGTGGTTCTGGCGTGACCGGCACGAGGTTCTGGCACGTCTGAGAGTTGGTTCCGGCATGCCCGACAGGTGATTCCGGAGAGTCCGCCACGTGGTTCTGGCGGACCCGGCAGGTGATTTTGGCGTGTCTGGCAGGTGTTTCTGGCAAGTCGAGCATTTGGCTCAGGCATGCTCAGCAGGTGCTTCCGGCGTGTCTGGCACGTGGTTCTGGTGTGTCTGAGAGCTGGTTCTGGCATGTCCGGCAGATGATTCTGGAGTGTCCACCAAGTGGTTGTGGCATACCCGGCAGGTGATTTAGCGTGTCAGGTAGGTGGTTCCAGCGAGTCGAGTAGGTGGTTCCGGCGTGCTCGGCAGGTGGTTCAGGCGGGTCTGGCAGGTGGTTTCGGTCTGTTCGGGGTGTGGTTCCGGCATCTCAGGCACATGGTTCCGGCACGTCTGATAGGTGGTTCCGGCCGGCCCGACAGGTGTTTCCATGGTGTCCGCCAAGTGGTTCTGGCATAGCTGGCAGGTGATGTTGGTGTGACCGGCAGGTTGTTCCAGCCAGCCCGGCAGGTGATTCCGAAGAGTTCACCAAATGGTTGTGGCGTAGCCGGCAGGTGATTTTGGCGTGTCCAGCAGGTGGTTTTGGCGAGTCGAGCAGGTGGTTCTGGCGTGCTCGGCAGGTGCTTCCGGTGTCATTGGCATGTGGTTCCGGCATGTCTGAGAGGTGGTTCCGCCATGCCCGGCAGGTGATTCCGGAGTGTTCGCCAAGTGGTTCTGGTGTAGCCATCAGGTGATATTGCATGGACAACAATGGTTCCGGCGAATCGAGCCGGTGGTTCCGGCATGTCCGGCAGGTGATTCCGGCATGTCCAGCAGGTGGTTCCGGCATGCCCGGCAGGTGATTCCGGAGTCTCCGGCATTTGGTTCTGGCACCTCTGAGAGGTGGTTCCGGAATGCCTGGCATGTGATTCCGGAGTGTCTGCCGAGTGGTTCTGGCGTAGCCGGCAGTTGATTTTGGCGTGTCCACGAGGTGGTTCTGGGGAGTGGATCAGCTGGTTCCGGCTTACTCGGCAGGTGGTACCGGCGTTTCCAGAACATGGTTCTGGCAAGTCTGAGAGGTGGTTCTGGCACGCCCGACAGGTGATTCCGGAGCGTCCGCCAAGTGTTTCTGGCGTACCCTGCAGGTGATTTTGGCATGTCCGACAGGTGTTTCTTGTGAGTCGAGCAGGTGGCTCAGGCATGCTCAGCTGGTGCTTCCGGCGTCTCTGGCACGTGGTTCTGGTGTGTCTGAGAGCTGGTTCTGGCATGTCCGGCAGACGATTCCGGAGTGTCCACCAAGTGGTTCTGGTATACCGGGCAGGTGATTTTGGCGTGTCAGGAAGGTGGTTCCGGCTAGCTGAGCAGGTGGATCAGGCGTGCTCGCCAGGGGATTCAGGCGGGTCTGGCAGGTGGTTTCAGTCTGTTCGGGGAGTGGTTCCGGCATCTCAGGCACATGGTTCTGGCACGTCTGAGAGGTGGTTCCGGCCGGCCCGACAGGTGTTTCCGGAGTGTCCGCCAAGTGGTTCTGGCGTAGCTGAAAGGTGATGTTGGCGTGACCGGCAGGTGGTTCCAGCCAGCCCGGCAGGTGATTCCGGAGTGTCTGCCGCGTGGTTCTGGCATAGCCGGCAGGTGATTTTGGCGTGTCCAGCAGGTGGTTCCGGCGAGCTCAGCAGGTGGTACCGGCGTGTCCGGAACATGGTTCTGGCACGTCTGAGAGATGGTTCCGGCATGCCCGGCAGGTGATTCCGGAGTGTCCGGCATGTGGTTCTGGCACCTCTGAGAGGTGGTTCCGGCATGCCCGGCAGGTGGTTCCGGAGTGTCTGCCGAGTGGTTCTGGCGTAGTCGGCTGGTGATTCTGGGGTGTCCAGCAGATGGTTCTGGGGAGTGGATCAGGTGGTTCCGGCATACTCGGCAGGTGGTACCGGCGTGTCCGGAACATGGTTCTGGCAAGTCTGAGAGGTGGTTCCGGCTTGCCCGGCAGGTGATTCCGGAGTGTTCGCCAAGTGGTTCTGGCGTAGCCAGCAGGTGATTTTGAATGTCCGGCAATGGTTCCGGCGAGTCGAGCCGGTGGTTCCGGCATGTCCAGCAGGTGGTTCCGGCATGCCCGGCATGTGATTCCGGAGTGTCCGGCATGTGGTTCTGGCACCTCTGAGAGTTGGTTCCGGCATGCCCGGCAGGTGATACCGGAGTGTCCAGCATTTGGTTCTGGCACCTGTGAGAGGTGGTTCCGGAATGCACGGCATGTGATTCCGGAGTGTCTGCCGAGTGGTTCTGGCGTAGCCGGCAGGTGATTTTGGCGTGTCCAGCAGTTGGTTCCGGCGAGCTCGGCAGGTGGTTCCGGCATGTCCGGAACATGGTTCTGGCACGTTTGAGAGATGGTTCCGGCATGCCCGGCAGGTGATTCCGCAGTGTCCGGCATGTGGTTCTGGCACCTCTGAGAGGTGGTTCCGGCATGCCCGGCAGGTGGTTCCGGAGTGTCTGCCGAGTGGTTCTGCCGTAGTCGGCAGGTGATTCTGGCGTGTCCGACAGGTGTTTCTGGCGAGTCGAGCAGGTGGCTCAGGCATGCTCAGCTGGTGCTTCCGGCGTCTATGTCACGTGGTTCTGGTGTGTCTGAGAGCTGGTTCTGGCATGTCCGGCAGATGATTCCGGAGTGTCTACCAAGTGGTTCTGGTATACCTGGAAGGTGATTTTGGCGTGTAAGGATGTTGGTTCCAGATAGTTGAGCAGGTGGATCAGGCGTGCTCTCCAGGGTGTTCAGGCGGGTCTGGCAGGAGGTTTCGGTCTGTTCGGGGAGTGGTTCCGGCATCTCAGGCTCATGGTTCTGGCACGTCTGATAGGTGGTTCCGGCCGGCCCGACAGGTGTTTCCATGGTGTCCGCCAAGTGGTTCTGGCATAGCTGAAAGGTGATGTTGGCGTGACCGGCAGGTGGTTCCAGCAAGCCCGGCAGGTGATTCCGAAGAGTTCACCAAATGGTTGTGGCATAGCCGGCAGGTGATTTTGGGGTGTCCATCAGGTGGTTTTGGCGAGTCGAGCAGGTGGTTCTGGCGTGCTCGGCAGGTGCTTCCGATGTCATTGGCATGCGGTTCCGGCATGCCTGAGAGGTGGTTCCGCCATGCCCGGCAGGTGATTCCGGAGTGTTTGCCAAGTGGTTCTGGCGTGGCCGGCAGGTGATTTTGCATGTCCGGCAATGGTTCCGGCCAGTCGAGCCGGTGGTTCCGGCATGTCCGGCAGGAGATTCCGGCATGTCCAGCAGGTGGTTCTGGGGAGTGGATCAGGTGGTTCCGGCATGCCCGGCAGGTGATTCCGGAGTGTGCGGCATGTGGTTCTGGCACCTCTGAGAGGTTGTTCTGGCATGCCCGGCAGGTGATACCGGAGTGTCCGGAATTTGGTTCTGGCACCTCTGAGAGGTGGTTCCCGGATGCCTGGCATGTGATTCCGGAGTGTCTGCCGAGTGGTTCTGGCGTGTCCAGCAGGTGTTTCCGGTCTGTCCGGCAGGTGGTTCTGGCGTGTCCGGCACGAGGTTCTGGCACGTCTGAGAGTTGGTTCCAGCATGCCCGACAGGTGATTCTGGAGTGTCCGCCATGTGGTTCTGGCGTACCCGGCAGGTGATTTTGGCGTGTCTGGCAGGTGTTTCTTGCAAGTCGAGCAGGTGGCTCAGGCATGCTCAGCTGGTGCTC